>NC_072788.1:20871610-21058504 GCF_022539595.1 Amphiprion ocellaris
AGAATACAACTATGTATATACGTATATATTTGTAGATTAAAATTTCACAACATCTAAAACTACAGTAATCAATATAATGAGTAGTTATACCCTGAAGTTCCTCCTAGTTTTTACTGATAACACTGTCATTCAATGTTGACATGAGTTCTTTCTGTGTGTGTGTATATATGTATGTATATATATATATATATATATATATATATATATATATATATATATATATATATATATATATATATATATATATATATATATATATATATATATATATATATATATATATACAAGGTGGGCCAAAATTTTCCATACATAGGAAAAATAAGCATTTTATGTTGGACAACAGTTTTTATTTATATAATGTGCTCTATATGATTACCAGTGTTTTGAAAAGACATATTAATATGTGTTTTCCACTGTTGATGAACTTGCATTAGCACAGTTGAAGTTAGGCTTGTAATGGTGTTGGTGATATGTTCCTTGAGAGGATTTATGTCTTGTATCTTCACCTGATACACCATGGCCTTCAAGTGCACCCAAAGATAGTGTCAAACCCATCTTCTAGGGTGTCTGAAACATAAAAAAATATACATTATACATTTTCCTATGTATGGAAACTTATGGCCCACATTGTATATATATATATATATATATACACCGATCAGCCACAACATTCTGACCATTGACAGGTGAAGTGAAAAACACTGATCATCTTGTTATAATGCAACGTTCTGCTTCCAAACCTGAAGTCCTGACATTCATGTGGATGTTTGACATGTACCACCCACCTAAACATTGCAGGTCAAGCAACCTCCCACCCCTAATGGCAACATCAGTCCTTGATGCCAGTTTCCACCCTCAGCAGGGCAATGAACCCCGACACACCACAAATCCTGCTCAGGAGTGGCCCGGGGAACATGACAAAGCTAAGGTGCTCACGTGGGTCCCTTACTCCACAGATCCAAATCTTATTGAGCATCTGTGGGATGTGCTAGGATAAACCTGATCTAGATAGGTCCCACCCTGCAACCCACAGGACCCACAGAATTCACTTGTGTCCATGCACCACTGGGTCAGAGGAGTTTCAGCAGCTTAAAGTAGACCAACACAATATCAGGCAGGTGGTCATAATGTTGTGTGATCAGTCTGTGAGGTATTAGCATCCTCTGGTGGTTGTTTCTGGTACCAAATTTATGGAATCCAACCCCTCCCTCCTGCAGCTGCACACACTGATAATGATAATATTGCCATTTCCATCGTGTAATCACTCTTTTGCACGACTGTGACGGCCTCGGTGGAACTATTGGAATGTGCCCTCATTAAAACAGTGTCAGGCTGATAAACCTTGTGTTTCGAGCTGTCTCTGTGTTCCGCGGGAAGACTAATTGAGGTCGTCAGTGAGCGCCATGGGAGGAGAATGTAAGAAACAGTGATCGGAGGGAGGAGTAACAGCAACAGAGCAGTCTCGACTAAACAGGTTGCCAAGAAGACGCCAAAAAAGCAGCTCCTTGGCTCTGCGTGTTCACTTTTATCCTTTTCATTTGGCTTGTTTTTCACTGGCGCTCATCTAACTGGAACGGAAGCGAAAGCAGCCACCGGAGAGGTAAGATTTCAGTGTTATTCCCCCGTTTTAGTAGTTATTAAATTAGGGAAGGTTTTGCTGTTCGTGAAGCATGCAGAGGAGAGGGATTTGATGCTTTTATACGATGAACCACCTTATGTGAGGGATCTGAGCATGCTTCAGTCTTTGCTAAACTGTAAATTCAGCTTCACGTAAAGATCTTTCGTGGAAGGAATCTACGTTAAATCCAAAGCAGCAAAAGATAAGTGAGTGGAAAATGACTGTCCCGCCTTCCTCTGCTCCAAAATGCCCCACCCACATGATCCCAGGCATCTTGGATCAGGACAGGCTGTTTCCAGAACTTCTAATACCCCCAAGTTTTTACTGCATGGTATGATTTTCTTGGCTCAAGCACAACCTGGACTCCATTTACAATTCTACCATGGTTGTAAACTCATTAGGCTGTTGTTGTAGCGTGATGGACAACAAATCCCATTCTTTTATGACTGTTTAACTTGGTAGATTTAGGATACACATTCATTTGTTTTGTTATTGTCATTTTCTATTCCTGTGTCCTTTTCCCACCCCTGTCCCGTCTGGTCCCGCGGTTGTGGTTCATATACAACCCTCCCTTCCATGTCTTCCGTTGCCCTTGGATACCCTGGATCTGCACCGGGAAGTGTGACCTTATTTCCTTTATTTCTCACCGTGCCAAGCAAAGTTTCTAGAGTTCATCGCCATGTCTGCTCCTGGTAAGTAATTTAAAACAGCAGCACAGAGGAAAATGGAAAATAAGTCTTGACTTTTAACATATACACAGAACATTATTTGCTTTCACCCTTTATTCCCTATCGGTTTCTTCCGTTTTGTCATGTTTTGCAGGCGTTGTGGAATGATTTGGCTCTGCTTTCTCAAAGTTTCCGTTTCAGTTTCCTATCACAAACCTCCCACTGAACATCAGCATAATGAATGAGTACCTTGTCCTGCCTTCAGAATCCTCCACTGGCTTTTTTTTTTCTTTTGAAAATGTATCCTCCCCAAGGTGGTGAAATCTAAAAGAAATTCCTTGAATGCTTGCTTGAAAACACGTCTGAATGGAAAAGATCAAATTAAGGAAGTAAAAGGTCCTGTTGTGTGGGCCTGTCCATTTCGAAACTTGTGCCTACAGCCTCTTTGCAAACAGATACCAGTTTTTGTGTTGTGTTTCCTGCAAAGCAGAGAAAGGAATCTGGAAAGAGGTGGAGCAACAGCAAGCTTTCCTGGCTTCGTTTTTTCACTACAGCCTCTTGTTTAAAAGGGAAAGTAGTATCAGGGATAGTTTGCTTTCTTATGAGACTATATTACATGAATTGTCTTTGAACCTGTATGCCAGGACAGTCATGACCTGAACCAACAATAAATTGTACATTGGAGTAGTTCAGTGAGCTTTAGAACAGTGGGGCTGATGTGATAAGGTCACTGCTGAACTTTCCTGTGAACCAAACAAAAACCAGTTTGGTCAGTCATGAGCCACCAGTGTGTGGTTTACAAAACCCTCCTAACCCAACAAGAATGACACAACAGTTATGGACTCTATGTTTCTGTTATAGATAAGGCCAGAGATTTTAAACTCAATGTGCTTTACAATAAACTACAATTAAGTGATGTGTGCCAAAGATGAAAACATAGCTACCCTCAGAAAAGAATCCTATATCTACCCCACACATTAATGGAGACAGAGAATATAGAATTGTTTTTGGCTTGCTTCCTTAACATGGAAACAGTCACAGCAGCCTTCAGGTGATCAGAAAGATACCAAAGTAAACAAAACACCCTCATCACATTTAAATCTTGTTTAAATACAGTTGCAAAACCACCATATTTTGGACTTAGCTGTTTGTTGTTGGTGTGCCAGGGTTTGTCCTGCATACAAGAATTACTGTCCGGAGACTAACCAGCTTACCATCATGCATGTATGACCCAGTAAAAACCCTGCATGTACTCAAGAGCCAAACTATTATGTGCTTTAAAGGCAAAAAGTAGAATTTTAAGGTTGATACTTTAAGATTGTTTTTTATTTATCTGAATAATTTGGATAGACCAAATGCTGTCTTCAGGTGGCTAAGTTTCTTTGAAGCTACAAATTTGTTGTGTAGGACTAGATGTTGATTTCCCTTCTTGAATTCATGAGACACCTAAGACTCTGTGGGATGGTCCCGTGGGTGAGGGCATTCTCTGGGTTCTCAGATGGGCACCCTCCTTCATCGGTGTTTCGCTGATAGGCCCACAACACCTCCAGAGGGTTCAACAGTGAATCCCAGCATCCCAGGTTCACCCCCTAGATGCCATCTACTCACTTGAAGGCCCAGGTGGAGTCCTTGCACTTAATCCACAGCCACTGACTCCGCAAAAATATGAAACTTGGACTGAATGATTACATGCGTATTCACCCCCTTTAAAGAGACTCGCCTAATTTAACATACACTACTGTTCAAAAGTTTGGGGTCACGCCGACAATTTCATGTTTTCTATGAAAACTCACACTTATATTCATGTTCTGACATAATTGCACAAGGGTTTTCTAATCATCAATTAGCCTTTCAACACCACTAGCTAACACAATGTAGCATTACACAGAAGTGATGGTAGATGGAAATGGGCTTCTGTACCCCTATGTAGATATTCCACATTGATATATGATATAAAATTTTCCAAGGTACTGAATATCCCTTTTAATCCATGTTAATACATCAGTTAAGAAATGGAGGAAATATGGCTCATACATAGATCTCCTTAGAGCATGCCGTTCTCAACAACTGAATAGCAATGCAAGGAAGAAACTAGTGAAGAAGGCCACCAAGAGACCTATGACTACTCTGAAGGAGTCACAAGTTTCTCTGCATGCACTATATGGTACCTGGGTTCTTTACAAGTCAAAGCTTTGTAGGAGAGTGGCAAAGAGGAATCCACCACTGAAAAACTCTTGACTAGAGTTCGCCAAATTGGCCATCATACTAGACATTGCATTTAGCAGACACCAAACTCTGCACATCATCACAAACACCATCTCCACTATGAAGGATGGTGATAGTATTGGATTGCTTCTCGGCAGCAAATCTTGGAAAGCTTACAAAGGCAGAGGTTATAATAAAAGCAGGAAAGTATAAGGAAATCCTGGACGACAACCTGATGCAGTCTGCTAGAGAACTTTGCTTGGGAGAAGGCATCCTTTCACCATCCTTTTTCTTTGTGAATAATTAGCAGATATTTCTGTCATTATCAGAAATGTGCAGCCACTGGAAGGGGTAGTTGTAAAAATGAGTCTTTAATTTAGTAATTTAATAGCATAAGGATTACATGTTGTGATTACGACATTAAGACTTTCTTCTTGAGACAACATACAGCATCCAGGTTACCACAAAAACTGAATTTTAAGCAGGATCTCCACTCTGAACTGACAGCTGGTAAACCTTCCAGATGAGTGTAGTTTCTTCTGGTCAGAAAACCGTCTGCAGCTGTTCAGTTCCTTCCTGAATAACAACTGTTATCAAGTATCTTTCAAAAACACATTATTAAGAGTGTATTCCCCATAAAAACACGAGTAGTGTTACTCTGTTGAACAGTCCAGTTTTTCCAGTATTTTTTTTACTAGCTATCCTGTAAATGCTCTCTATTTGCACTGTGGCTCAGCTAATAAGTAGCTTATTGGTTTTGCCCTCCCAGCAGGGGAAAGCAGGATCATCCACAGTTAACATACATGCATTCTCACACTATTGTGAGCACAGACCACCTGCTACCAGCCAGACACACAGAGCTCATGACTCCAACTGTTAATCACGTAAATCCCCGTTTCTGAATCGTCGTATTGTTACTTTGTTGAAAGGTAAGAACTTAAAACCTACAGACAAGAAACCTAAGAAGTAGCTTCATGTTTTATGGTTTATATTGTGTTTTTTAACTATTTTGTTTTATTTTTATTAATATTTCATTGGCTACATTAGTGGGCTGCATAGTGGCTTGGTGGTTCGCACTTTCGCCCTGTAGCTAGAAGATCCCCGGTTCGTGTCCTGGCCTTCCTGGGATCTTTCTGCATGGAGTTTGCATGTTCTTATTGTGCATGTGTGGGTTTTCTCCAGGTTCTCCAACTTCCTCCCACAGTCCAAAAACATGCTGAGGTTAATTGGTGATTCTAAATTGTCTGTAGGTGTGAATGTGATTGTTTGCCTCTATTTGTTGCCCTGTGTGTCCCCTGCCTTCAATCTAAGTCAGCTGGGATAGACTCCACCCCCCCGCGACCCTAAAATGAGGATTAAGCGGTGCAGATAATGGTTGGATGGATGGTTACATTAGTGTTTATTCTGCGTTTGTTTTTTTTGGTTAGCCTTTTCTTGTTTCTTTTTTATGGTTAAAATAAAGCTATAGTGTTTCCAGTTTGAATGTTACCTGAGTTGATACTGTGAAGCAACCCTGTATATGTAATAACAGATTTGTATCTATTATAAAAAAAAATATTCACATTAAATAAAATGTGAAAAAGGTGAATAAAAATCATTGTCTTTTTCCCAAGGTTACCCAGGCTCTCCCAACCAGGCACCCTACCCCATGCCTCAGCCTGGGGGCCATTCTGTAGCCCCTTATCCAGTCCCCCAAGGAGGCTATGGAGACCCTAATCAGGCTCCACCACCAGGCTTCAACATGGGCTACAATGCAGGTCAGCCTCCTGTCATGTATCAGCCAGGATCAGTGGGCCCTGGTCCAGTTCATGGGCAGGAGTATGGTGGCCCACCAGGAGGAATCTCCCCAGCCCCAGTCGGTGGTTCACCTGCAGTTCCTGTTGGGGTTCCACCGGGGCTCGAGTACCTCACACAGGTAGGCCAGTGAACCATGGAAAGACTGCAAAACAAGAATAACTGATTTGAAAAAAACAGAATTTTGTGCAGTGCAGTTCGTTGTTTTAAAATGCTACTCCACCAGTTCAAGAGATTTTATTGTAGAATGGAAACATGAAATTATACATGCCTTCATTCCTTTATTGCAGGAATGTGTGACTGAGTATTTGACCTCATGACACATGAATGGCAGTGACTTGCTGACTTCTTGATTCAGCCTTGTATTGTGTAACACCCTAAAAAAGAGGAACAGTAAAATTCATTATTTGCTTTTTCACCCTTCAAGTTCCTTTCTATGCATCTGCCGCATGGCTTTTACTGCAATAAATGTCACATGGAAGTAGCCAAACACGCATAATAAAAGTTCAAGTACTGTCATTTTCTCCTGTTACTGATTCACCTGTTATGTACTTGTCTGTTTTGGTTCGCTGTACATTTTTAGAGCTGACATCAAATTTAAGACATAGTAAATTTGTCTGCTTTCCCAGTAGTCTGGCTTTATTTTGTGAATACTCAAGTCAGATTAGTTGAACTTCCTGTGCTTTTTTTTTTTTTTTTTAAGTTATTTTTTTGCCTTTATTATATAGGACAGTGGGAAGAGACAGGAAGTGTGAGTAGAAGAGTGGGTGAAAATGGCAGTAAATGACCATGGGCTGGATTCAAACCCATGACTGCTGTGTCGGGAACTATAGCCCCTGTTTAAGGGTCGCCTGCTATCTGGGTGCCCATCTTCCTGCACTTTTAAATTCACATATTTTCCTGTCAAATCATTATCTTACCTCAGTCCTGCTTGTCTTTTGAGCTTGCAATATTGTTCTCTCTAAAACAGTAACTCTGCAGGTTGTCTTTGGACAAATATTAAAGGCCCAACTTCCAAAAAATGAAGTACTTTAACTTGTTTGCTTTGGCTCTCCAGCCAGTAACTCCTCATGTACCATAGAGAACAGTTTATCTGTTTGTACTGCTGAGCCTGGATGGTGGTTTTATGTAAATTCATGAGGGTAACTGTTTTGCATTGTAAATATTTGAACTGTACTTGCAACATTTTCATTTGTTTATGTCTTCTAAGACTTTAGCATGATTATATTTTACAGTTATAACTTGATTTCTTCTTGAATTTTGTGTTATATTTGTCGGCTTCAGTGCGCCTTTCTCACATTGCTTTCTCTGGTATGGTTTTAGATCGACCAGATCCTGATCCATCAAAAAGTTGAACTCCTGGAAGGTAAAAAATGTGACTTGTTCATCCAGTCTTGCCACTTTGTAAACAGTAAATAAACAGCAACAGCTCCAGCAAGCCTTAAAACTCTTGATATTTGAGTCATAATGACAAAAACATACCTATCCTTGAAATTCTTTCCTTATCTGGAATTATAAATCATCATTTCTCTTCCTTGCAACCCCACCCAGCATTCATTGGTTTTGAGACTAACAACCAGTATGAGATCAAGAACAGTCTGGGCCAAAAGATCTACAAGGCCAAAGAGAAGAATGACTGCTGCACCAGGAACTGCTGCGGCTCTCTGCGCAGCTTTGACATGAAGATCAAGGACAACATGGACAGGGAGGTTATCCGTCTGATACGGCCTTTCCGCTGCGTTTCCTGCTGGTGTCCCTGTTGCCTGCAAGAGGTCTGTTCATGAAGTTGTTAATAGCCTCTTATTAGATTGATTTACCACACCCAGACCAATATTGTTCTAATTCAATAGTTCATTCAGTGACACATCACCCTGAGTACTCCCAGTATGGATAAATGCTAAAATATTGGCCCTCCATGTCCCAAGATGGGTTGTGCCAGTATTTTAAAGTTAATAATTAACTGTATTGATTGTCTAAAGGGATTCTAAAGGAGAAGAATTAGCTACTACCTGCCTAAGCAGTTGATTCTTCATAGTGTGGGGGGGTGAGAGCAGGGGCAGCACTTTTTGACAAAAAAAATAATCTTATGGTCTTCTCAAGCAGCGATAAGAAAGATGAAACATGAGACACAAACTAACATAAAGACCAAGTCTGGGGAGTCGAAGATAAATATGGAGAGCAGTTCAATATCAGTTTTACATACATTTCTCTAAATGTCAAGTAGACCAATAAACATTCAGCTGAAAATGCCCCAGAATGCATGCGCTACTATGTCTGTTAAAAACTATAGTACCTTGCTCATTTAGAAAATTACTAAAAAAAAAAAAAAAAAAAAATACAATTTTAACCTGTTTTCGAAAACTAAGCACAGACTTTTCATCAGTAAGAACCAATTGCCTTTGGTCAGAGAATAACAGACAGATGGAGAAAGTAAGACAGTATTAAGAAAAACATAGATAGTTGTGGTCTTTCCATGAGATTTGTAGGATTTATGCTTATTGTTTATTTTTGACTATCCAACATTTGTCCAATTATCTGTCTGTATGATTTTTGCTCTCACCCCACTGCAATGAAAGTGGGAAAGAGTTTGTTTGTGGTGCTTACAGGGCTGAAAAATGCAATATGAAAATTTTACAAGCAATTTGTCAATCTAGAACCAATGGCTTGGTTGCTGTGTTTAACTGTTTAGAACTGGAAGATGTTAATATCTCAAAATCTAGGAAGATAACTGTAAAAGATTTTGAACCCATTTTTATTTAGCAGGAACCAACTTCTTAGTTCCTCCTACCATAAAAGCCTGCAGCCTTACACCTCTCAGTGGCTCATATTTGGAGGTCGCTGTCCCTTTACGTCGTATTGTAGTTAGCTGGTGTTTCGATGTCTTTGTGCGCTGCTTTGTTCAGGCAGTTGTTTAGGACTATGAATAGCTCTTTGTCTATCCAAACCATCTCCTGGACTCCCCCTGATTCTCTGTCACCCTCCACTGAGACCTCTCTCCCTCCCTCCCAGCTAATTCACATCATTAGCAGTCTGTCTTCAGCATGTTCTGCCTGAACCGAAGCTGATGCTTTCACATACTGCAGTTCTCTGTTTGCTGCTCAGACAGGAGCCATATGAGATTCATTACCTTTGTAATGTGGTTTCACAACCGAACAGTGTGTTTGACATTCCTGTTGTCACATGTGACAAGCTGTGTAGCCGCGTGATGTTTTACTTATAGTTGTCAGTGAGTGTACATTTAAATCTCTATGAAATGACTTTCTAAGGTATTAGTTAGTTGTGTCTAGTTATCATGGGTGCCTAACTAAATGTGTAACCCACAGATGGAAGTCCAGGCACCGCCAGGAACCACAGTAGGGTATGTCAAACAAGACTGGCACCCTTTCCTGCCCCGATTTTCCATCCAGGGACCAAACAAAGAGACCCTGATGAAACTGGAGGGGCCCTGCTTTGCCTGCAACTGCTGTGGAGACGTCAACTTTGAGGTGAGGTCAAGAGGACTGTTGTATTTGTATAATGCCTTGTTCGACATCTGTTCAGATCACATGAAGTGAAACTGAGCTTTCTCAGCCAGCCAGTTTTAAAATGTTGGGATATTTAGCTTGCATAGGATGTCTTCTTTTAGACCAGTACAAATAAAACATTCAAAATACACATTTATGTGTTTTTTAAAACACTTGGCTATTGGACATTTATGCAAATTAGCTCATCATTACTACCTCATTTGCATATTAACGTTAACTGAAGAAACAATGATTGTTTTCACACCCCTTGGAACTTTCCCTTTTATTGTTTACATTCGCCGATCGCTGTTTGTCTGTCTGTCTGTCTGTCTGTCTGTTAGCCACATTACTCAAAGGCAAACCAACGGATTTGGATGAAATTTTCAAGGGAGGTCAGAAATGACACAAGGACGAGGTGATTGGATTTTGGCAGTGGAGCAGCTTATAGACTGAATCCACGGATTTCTTAAAGATTTCTGTATCATTGCGAGATAGTGGCACAGCATCACTGTAACTATGACAACAAGTGGATGCTACGTCAGCTGCCTGCTGACGATCACATGATTGCAAGCCTACTACAAATCAACTGCTGTGGACTTACCGGGACTTATCCGTCACAAATAATACAAGGAATAAGTGGTTAAATTGTGGGTTTTTTTTCGAGTCCCGTCAATTCCCGCCACCCACTACATATTTAGGTCACGCGATTCGGTATCCGTATACAACGTACACATGCATAACACACGCCTGTGCTCAGCGCAAGGTCATTTTGTTTGTGGATACATCTATATTAAATGGTCACATTCTATGTTGCTGTGATTTCTGATCATAAACAAATACTACGTTTCTGACAATGCCATATGGGGGAATGAACAGCCTTGGCGGAGTACTGCTCTCTCTGAGTGCTTTTTTAATTATAACTTGTGATGATCACCGACATTCTTATTGCTCCATAGCTGAAGGGAAAAGATAGCGACAAAGTCATTGGTCGCATCAGCAAGCAGTGGAGCGGCCTTCTGAAAGAGGTCTTCACCGACACAGACAACTTTGGCATCCAGTTCCCGCTGGACTTGGACGTGAAGATGAAAGCTGTGCTCATGGGAGCCTGCTTCCTTATTGTAAGTGCCCGATCCTTGTGAACAGCACTGATTTTATCATGTGGGATGCTGTTGATTATGACTTATTCTTGGTTGTCTCTTTCGCAGGATTTTATGTTCTTCGAGAAGGTTGGGGAGGCCAATCAGCGCAGCACCGTGTTTTCATAACGGAGGAAAAAGGAGGTTGAAAGAACACTCTTGTCCTGTTATGCATCGTCTGTGCTATGTTTTTCCACTTGTTTTTGGTGTCAGCCCAGAATCAGCTTATACACACACACACACACACACACACACACACACACACACACACACACACACAGTGTAATATGACCCAAAAAACTGATGAATTTTATGAAAGTTTGGTGACTGATTCTAGCTGCCAAGTTGCCAGTGTTTTTTACATTCCATACAGTCTATAGATGTTTCTCTATTTTTTTTTAGCTGAATGAGTATACCTCCAAATGAGACTTATTCCCTTCCAAAGAAAGTCAACAATATGATGAATGTCTTTTTATGGCCTTAGAAACCAGCAAGTACACACATACTTGTGAATGTGCTTTATGCTATGCTGGTATTTCAAATTTATCCTGTATGTTTTTCTATTATTGTTATGCTCATGCTTTAGGAAGAACGCCAGTAAATCCAGTATAAGTGCAATTTTATTGTTGTCGTTGTAACAGCTATATCCGTTCCCTTGTTGTTGTTTTTTTTTTTGTTTTCTTTTTTTTTTAAAGCATCCACCTTACGGCACTATCAGACAACCACTATGGTCTTGACAGATTGTCTTCAGAGTTTGTATAGCCATCCATTGTCCATACTGACTTTTGTGTTCCCTTCTTATCTGTAAATTTTTCCAGTACTTTTAACCACATGCCCGTAAAACTGATAGTACTCCCTTAATTAGAAAACGTTAGCATGTACACACACTAAACTTAGTTTACATTGACATGATAAACAATACATCTGCATGTTATTGTTGTAAATATATTAGCATGCTGCCATTTATCCTAAAGCCCTATTGTACCCTAATGTAGCCAACAAGAGCTGCTCACATAACTGCAGAGCTTTAATGTTTTTTATAATTTATTAAAATAAAAAAATGCATAGAGCGTTATAGACGTATAAGCCACAGTAAACAGGCTGTTGCTATTTTGTTTGTCAAAGGAAGTTGTGGTCGTGGTGGTGTGAGGACTAGGAGGTCGTGATCGGAAGAGTTGACTCATGCTGACAGTATTTACCAAAGTGCTCTTTCTCTATCCCCCCATGGCCTTTCCTCCCTCATGGACATAACCCAACTGCTGCACTGGCTTCTATGTAAATGCCTCCTTGGTGGTTTAGTGTTTGCCATGGACACTGGTGCCACAGCAGCATTTTCCTCTCCAGTTTCTCCAGATACCTCTGTGCTAAACATGTGCCAGTCTAAGTATAGCTGACTTCAGCGTGGCTGAAATAAAAACTACCAGTGAACGGTTTAAGAATAATTAACCTAATGTAGTTATAATTGCAGGAGGAGAACTGAGTGTGAACTTTGTATGAACTTTCATGTTGTTTTCAGCTCATTTGAAAAAACTGTTCTTTAGAATGCCTTAATAAGTTCAGGTTAATGTTTGAAATGGAGCCTTTTGCTGTTTAACACGGGTCTCTATTCTCTATTCAATAGTCATTCATCTTTCTATTGCCAATATACAATGGGTGTGTCTCCTGTGGGGCTTGGTTTTCATTATTGCCTTTGAATCCATCTCTATTACACAGTCAGAAGTTAAATATGTCTCATTGCCTGTGCATATATGCAATGACCAGTAATCCGACATCTGATTAGGAAATAGCCAAACAATTTAAAGTGCATTTATTGCCGTTATTTGTTCACTTACAGTTTGATATTAATGTTGTATTAGTGCAGCTGGCAGAAGCTATAGCATCACTTTACTGTGTTTTTTATATCAACACTGTTTTGCACCTTTTTTCCTGTCTGGTGATTGTTCATTTTCTACAGAACCAAAAACAAGTTATGATTTGAAATAAAACAAATGCTGTTGTCGAAGCGTTGTCTTCTGCTTGAGTAATCATCCAGGAAAATCTGCTGGGAAGTCGGTCTAAATGTGGAACATCTGGTTTCAGTTGGAAAAAAAAAAGCCTATCCTTGTTTCAGAGGAAAGTCAAGGCTCTTTGTGGCGCAAGAGTCCAAAGTTCAGTTCCACATAAAGGCTGCTTTACACCATTGTTGCTGGACAATGTCCTCAATTTATTGGTGTCATTACTAGTGGTCCTGTATGTCTGTACATGGCTGTAAATATTAACAGAACCGTTATGGCAATGCCCTACTTCAGAGCTAACTATAATAGATAAGACCTCCATTCCTTGCTCAGATACTCAATCTTATGGCTCCACCTGATGGGACAGTGTAAGAAATACATGTACAGTATGCCTTCACGTTATCCATGTTCTGCACAGTGGTTTGGTGGTTAGCACCGTCGCCTTGTAGCTAGAAGATCCCCGGTTTGTGCCCTGGCCTTCCTGGGATCTTTCTGCATGGAGTTTGCATGTTCTCCCTGTGCATGTATGGGTTTTCTCTGGGTTCTCCAGCTTCCTCCCACAGTCCAAAAAACATGCTGAGGTTATTTGGTGATTGTAAATTGTCCATAGGTGTGAATGTGGTTGTTTGTGTCTATATGTAGCCCTGTGATAGACTGTTACCTGTCCAGGGTGTCCCCCTCCCTTCACCCTAAGTCAGCTGGGATAGACTCCAGCCCCCCCATGACCCCGATGAGGATTAAGCGGTATGTAGATAATGCATAATGGGACGTTCGTTCATGCCTCAGCTCTGCTGCTACAATTGTCCTCCCATAAAAAGTAATTTGTATTCTAAGGGAATCAATAATTCTGTGATTTGCAGATCCTGGTCATAAAAGCACTTTGCCTGATGTTTTGCCTGCTACTGCTGTGTAAATATTTACACTAGTATGTCTATGTGGCACACTTGTCAATACCATAAAAAATGTAAATGTTAAGAGGATAGGTTCAATGAATGGCCTGAGTGACTCACAGCAGCACCAGGACCTCCCACTTAAAGAGACAATTTGAATTTTGAATGTAAGATATTCAATTTGCTAATTTCAGACACTTAGATGCTTGTCACAGCTGACATTTTACCACATTGTAACAGCTAAAAGCATATATATGGCATTGTATAAAAAGAGTTTATGTTAAAAAGTACTCCACCAATTTAGTATTCCACTGCTACACAGATAATAGCATCAAAACAGATCAACCAGAGTCAAGGTTTCGTCTTCTTTGTGAAGAAGGTATCTGGTGCCTAAGTGGGCAAGATGACCAGTCTTTTATTCTATAACGGAATTTCTACATAGAAAAATATAAAAATGAAAACATCAATATCAAGATATAACACATCGCATCTGATATACTGTTGCAAGGATTATAAGACAGAAAAAAAAGCACAAACTAACTATAGAGCAATTTAACAGTAAAACGGTATGATGTAAATTAATTATGACATGGCAGATCAAAACCACATCACCAGTTTTATTCAATAAAACAATCTCCAACAAAATATATACAAATTCATTAAGTGATAAAAACTATTTGCAAAAAGCATGTGCTTGATAGAGTCTCATCAGAAAGTGGTCAGAAAGATTTTTGCTAACTTGCCGGGCTTCCTGATATTTTTCCTCATCACGTACATGCATTTTAATTTTTCTACTTTCACACACACACTGGACTGTTCCCATACCAAAGCAACTGAGTACAGGTGTGTTAGAGAGCTCCGGGTAAAGGAGTGTGTCACTGTAAAACAGGATGATGCTGAAAAAGTCAACCACCCACGCATTAATAAAGATAAAATTAGCCATCTAAAATCTCTTTAGACTCGTCTCTCTGCGCTGATTGGAGGCCGCTCCCTCTCGCCAGGCCTGTCGTCTCGAGTCGATCGGATCAGGTAGCGGCTGGCATGCTGCAGGTTCCACTGATATTTGGAGAGGATCCTCAGGCAGTCCTCTCTGGAGCAGAGGCTCAGCGAGTACAGATGCTCCAGCTGAGGCGACAAAAACACATCTAAATGCGACTGTGGATATGTGTTTGCATTTTAGCCTCTAAAATCTTCCACAGAAGGTCAGAAAGCTGCTGGTTTATTTGCTTTCTGTGGGTTAAAACTTTCAAACTAATTATCTCAATTATTATTCGCTTTGTATTGTATTGAAGTAAATATTTGGAGAATGATGAATATCATTCACTTTCACTGCACTGTATATTTTAGTATCTGTTTATTATTTCATTCAAGCTTATTGTACTTTAAGCTTTTATTTATCTTTTTAAAAGACATTGTGTGTCTCTCTCCTTTTCATATTCACAAACAAGTGACTTTGAACTGGCTATTTGTGGAAAGATGATTGTGTCGTTTCATGATCTGACCTTGAGTTGTTGCTCTGCTCGCAGTGGGTTCCAGTCGTTGCGCTGAAGTGCATTATGAACCTCTTCTGTGGTTACGCCATGTACTGCATCCATAACCTGAGCAGATCAACATGCATATTAGATTTTTTTCCACTCAGAAAGGCTTCATGCAGAAAAAAAGCATCTTGTACACTTAGAATCTCGTACCTGTGCAATGAGACTGTCTTTAGTGTTCTGCACATGAGGCGACTTCTCACGCTCTCTTGTTCGTTCTCGATCCCTCTCTCTGTTGTCTGCATACTCATCCAGTTGTGGGCTAGAGCGTGCCATGTGGGCGGTTTTAGCCAGGTTGGAGGCTCCGGCGCCCTGCTGAGGCAAGTGTTGAGGTTGAGGTTGGGGTTGAGGTTGCATCTGCACCAGAGGGGATGGCATCATCTGTGGAGGCCATGATGTGCCTGGGGCTGGGGGAATTGGAGGTTTCCTCTGGGATTTCATGTTGAAGCGTTTCAGATTGGGGGGTGGTGGACGAGGAGGGGGATTGATACTAGCCTCGCTGAACCGGCGAGTGTCCGGCTGCATCACCACACTTCGAGCTGCAACTGCAGGAGGCATGAGTCTGCCATGCTGATCCACTCTGACCAACCCTGTTGTATGAGCCCGGGGCCGACGTCCACTTAGAACCGATTCCAGGCTCTGAGACATACCTAAGGGAACAGGAAGACACCTTTTTGATGCAGGTCAGTATCACACTAGTTTGTCAACTGAGGCAGAAATCAAGCCTAACAGGGTAGATTTCTTACTGGAAAGCAATCATGCAACTGTAGAGATGATGCAAGCTTCCTGATTAAGACAGCACAGGGCCGACCAGTTAAATGTCAGGAAGCGATTAAGTTACAACCAAGATGGATTAGATGCTTCACATAAATATAAACAAAACAACAAAAAGCAATTTTAAATTCACAATCCATGAATAAATGTACAGTCTTCAGCAGACACTACACGTGATGAAACTGGACTGCGTGATAAATCTGGAGCAATGAGGACAGTTCAGAGTGAGCAGAAATTACAGCAATTAGCAGTGACAGGCAAAAAAAAAAGGCAGGCATTTGTAAATAGGCTAAATAGCCCATTACCACAACTGGAAGATAATGACCCAACAAATACCACAATATATGTGACTTTGGGAGTTTTCTAATTTTATAGCTTTACAACACTGAATTATGGTGAATTTGATCTAGGTTGAAACTGCAGTGTTCAGATGGCTGATGATGACAAACTTTTTATAGACAATCCATCCTTCCATCTATTCATCCGATATCTATACACGGCTTTATCCTCATTAGGGTCGCGGGGGGCTGGAGTCTATCCCAGCTGACTTAGGGTGAAGGCAGGGGACACCCTGGACAGGCCACCAGACTACCACAGGGCTACATATAGAAACAAACAATCACACTCACATTCACACCTGAGGCCAATTTACAATCACCAATTAACCTCAGCATGTTGTTGGACTGTAGGAGGAAGCTGGAGAACTCAGAGAAAACCAACGCGTGCACAGGGAGAACATGCAAACTCCATGCAGAAAGATCCAAGGAAGGCCCAGGTGCAAACCGGGATCTTCTAGCTTTTATCAGCAATGTACGTGTATTTATTCATATAATGTTATGATGATGTTGATGGCTGATGTTAACATAAACCAGACGTATATCATATTACCATCTCAAACCATGAAATTTGCACAGCAGTTCTTGCACTGCCGTATCTTTGCACTTTTAAATCTATTTTCAAGCCACTTTATATTGTGTTGTCTACAGTGTGTCAATACTATATTTATTCATTTTAATTTTTCATCTTTGTACATATTGTAAATATTATTATTATTATTATGTTTATTTGCTGATGTAAATATGTTTGCTGCTGTAACAATGTGAATTTCCCCTGGCATGGGGAGCAATAAAGGATTATCTCATATTATCTTAATAATTATATATAGATTTAATAAATGAAATCATGTCTCATAGCTTTACTCACTACATTCTACAGCTGGTTATATTTATAGTTCTTACCTGCCATTTTCTGCAGATTGGATCCTTCCTTCTCCCTGCCAGGGCCTGACCTCCAGCTGCCGCTGCTGCAGACATCACAACAAAAACACAATAAACCGACATCCTCAGCTCACAAAACACACAGACTGACAGCAGGTGACAGTTCAGTGCTATGCTGGACTTAGCATGGTGTGATGACACTCAGTGACTCATGTACCTGAGAGGGAAGTTTATAGGTTTTCTGTGTCATAAAACTAGAGACTTATTCAGAAAATCATGATTCATAGTTCTTCTGTATTGTTTTGCAGTATCCTGTACATTCAACAGACTAGGAGAGAAGGAACAATGAACTCCAGCCTAGAACACTAGTTTTCTTAAAACAGCGTCTAGAGATGAACTTGAATTTCTGGAACTCTTTAAGTCTAATGTATTACTACTTAAAGTCAGCAAGTTATTCAAGGGTACCTTGTCACTTTTGTTTTAGCTCAATGTATAAGACTTTCCAAATCATTTTCATGGCATGCAAGTTTCCATTTATCACATATTTACTTTTTCTCTGCAGATAACTGTAAATATGTTTAATATGCATCCGAACTCTTTAAATTCAACTTTAATGAAGACTGAGGAACTGTAATACATATGCGGTCAAAACCAGCAATGATAAAACACTTGTCATTTTTGACTGCAACACAGATTATTGAAGCAAAGATACCTAATATACCAAATAGTCTAAATAAGGCAGGAAGGAGTGAATGAGGATTATCACTGACTCATTCAGGTTCTCAGGTGTTCCCCAGCAGTTTTCAGGGTTGATGTCTCCATGCCCAGTGTGATACAGACTTCCTTTTAGTGGGGCTGAGATGAAGGCAGAGCTGGAAGCAAGGTTGGGGCCTTGGTTGCTGGAAGTAGTGGTGACAGGAACAGGAACAGAGGGCTGTAATGGCACAATGAGGCTTGCAGGAAACCAGCCAACTGTCAGTGTCCTCTGGTTCTGACCTCGCCACTCACTCAGCTCCAGACTGTACAGAGAGAGAGAAACCATTGGGTGAGAAGCCCCAACAAGAGTCCTGATAAAGAGATGCCAATAACGTCAGTAACTCTTTAACACTGTGTAGATACAATCAAAGCTACTAGACTTGCTCAAAGAAGCAATACACATTCAAGGGCTCACTGAGATTACGTCTGGAATGCACTAATCACAACAAAGGCCAACTGTGTCACTTTTCTTTACTATTTTGTCACCCTTCTTTCTCTCACCCACCCATGGTCAATGACGGTCACAACGTCATTGGTCACAAGTGTGAGTTTTCTGGGTTCTGCAAAGTCTCTTGCTGCTTGCACCTCCATTGGTTTAGCCTGCGGAGGAAGAAAGAGAAATAAATAAAAATCATACAAAGACATGCAGAAGAAAGTGCTCATTCCTGTCTATGCTTTCACACCTAATGATTGCTAGATCCATAGTCCCTGGTCTGGGTAGGGTCATACCTCTGCCACCATCGTGGTTAGTTGGTTGAAACTGGGTCTGTCAGCAGGATTGCAGGCCCAACACTTCCTCATGACGCCATATAGCTCCTGAGGGCAATCTGGTGGTTTCTCCAGGCGCTCGCCCTCCCGCTCTACACGCCACAAAATCTAAATAGCAGAGAGTAAAGGTCTGTGATGCTGAAATTCTGAGTCACAGATCATAACACAAAAAAAGTCTAAGGGTGGGGACATACATTCTAATACTGAAGACAAACACTTTGACAAAAATTAATACAAACAGCAAAAACATTGTGTGACTGTTCAGATGCTGACAAGCCTGTACCTGTCGGCCCGACAGACCAAACCAGGGTTCTTCACAGTAGGTAAACATCTCCCATAGAGTGACACCAAACATCCAGACATCTGAAGCATGGGAGAAGGAGCCAATACGAAGACTCTCTGGAGCACACCTGAAGGAAAAGCAGGAAAACAAACCACAAGGAAAGAGGTAATGGGTGAGAATTTTAATTTCATTTTATTAATATTTCCTAATGGAATTTTAAATTTTCCCATTAACAGTCCTTACCATGCAAACGGGATCCTTCTGTGTGCTCCCATGACATAGTGGTCTTTCTCTTGACTCAAGCCTCGCATTAGGCCAAAGTCCCCAATTTTCACCATCTCCCTGGATGCCAGCAGCACATTTCTAGCGGCCAGGTCCCTGTGGATGAATCTCCTGGTCTCCAGGTAGTCCATACCTGCCACAATCTGAGTAGCAAAGAGCCAGAGGCGGACCAGAGGGTACTCATATTGACGTGAGCGCAGGGTGTCATATAGTGAGCCCAAAGGGGCCAGCTCTGTTACCTACAGGAAGGAAAAATAGATCAGTTTGTATTCCAGCTCCTAAATACAAAGACAAATTCATTATTCCTTAACCTACCATCTTGAGCGGCTGTGTGAGCACCACACCATAGAGTCGAATAATGTTGATGTGGTCTAAGGACTGCATTGTGGTCACTTCTTGGAGGAAGTCCGTCAGAGTGTCTGTTTGCCTTGACATGCTGCTTCTCAGTGATTTTACAGCAACAGGCAGCTGAAAACAGTCAAGACAAATACAAGTCGGTCTCAGTCAGGCTCATATACATCCTCACCCCACAAGGCATTAGTTGAAAGAAAATAAATGCTCTGTAAAGCAACAGGGAGCTGCCACATGATAAGATGATGATAATTATCTGTGGGTCTGTCACGTTATGATTATCTGTTTAATTAACCTGGATATTGCTTGCACATGTAAAAAAAAAGTATATTTTAGAACAAGTACTTACGTTCAAGGTACAGTTTAAATGTTTGTATGCAACACAAGATTGTATAGCTAAATTACAGGTGCAGTTCCTATATGTTGTCTAAAAGGTTTATGGCTGCCTGACTGCAGGATCTGAATCCTTGGCAAAACTGTCATTTCAGTTTTACTTTCAGTGCGGGGGTTTGCAGATCCTGTGATTTGGACATTAGTACTTGCACTTGGCCACACTGACAGTTCAATATTTTTTCAGTCAATTCTTCACTCCAAGTAATCTCTTAGCCTGCAAAATGAGCAGCAGGACCAACAGGCTGTGGGTTTGGGAGGTAATGCATTTGGAATCCTTTCGCTTCTACGGAGACACCTTATCCCATTGATATCACCAATGCCCGGTGGATTGTACCAGTGATGTTCAGCTAAATTTAAATCAGCCACTGCAGTTTTCTTGTCTTGGGGTGTGCCAAGTTACCAGGGTGAGGATGTATAATGGCCATGACAGGTTCTCTGTGATATTAACTCACAGGAACCTAAAAAATGTTCCCCTATTCCATATCAGCTCCACACATGTAGAGGGGTGTGTGTCTTTCTTCTAAAACCAATAAGCAGCTCCTTGGTTTTGTTGACACTGAGCAGCAGGTTAATTTCCATGCACCACTCTGATAACAACTTATTCCTAATTTTGAGGAATCTGGATACGCTATCTGGAGTACTTTGACAGAAACCAGGATATTGGGCATGTGAACGCCTGATCTAGGTCTCTCAACATTTTTTTGTTTTGCTAAGATGCGGAGAAAATAAGATACAACTATACATAGATGATCAGAAAACTGTATGGAGAGATGCTTAACTAGGTTTCTAATAGTCTATATCGTGAATATGATCAAAACCAGAACAACTGTGATTATTGCATGAAGCAACTTTGTAAACATAATAGCCCTGCATATACACTTAGAAACACTTTTTAAAAAATTAGCTTTCATTGCGGGTTAAAAAAAAGAACATGATAACAGTGGTAAACTATACAGCTATCCATTATCTACACACTACTTAATCCTCATTAGGGTCACGGGGGGCTGGAGTCTATCCCAGCTGACTTAGGGTGAAGGCAGGGGACACCTGGACAGGTCACCAGTCTATTGCAGGGCTACATATAGAGACAAACAATCACGCTCACTTTCACACCTACGGCCAATTTAGAGTAATCAATTAACCTCAGCATGTTTTTGGACTGTGGAAGGAAGTTGGAGAACCCTGAGAAAACCCACTCAGGCACAGGGAGAACATGCAAACGCCATGCAGAAAGATCCTGGGAAGGCGGGGACGCGAACCAGGGATCTTCTAGCTGTGCAGACTGTGTGGGAAACTCAATAAATTAAATATGCTGATCAATTTTTTTTCCTCTATTTTATAAAGCATTTCAAGTGTTGTACTATGTAACTTCTTGTTTAGAAGTAGCACATGATATACAGCATCTGCAGCATCAGCAAATGCCCTCAAAAAATTAAGAGACATACACTGCTGTTCAAAAGTTTGGGGTCACCCAGACAATTTCATGTTTTCCATGAAAACTCACACTTATACTCATGTCCTAATATAATTGCACAAGGGTTTTCTAATCATCAATTAGCCTTTCAACACCATTAGCTAACACAATGTAGCATTAGAACACAGGAGTGATGGTCGTTGGAAATGGGCCTTGAATAGTAGTGTAAATAAAGTTTGGGCTGCTCTAGTTGTCTCTTACCACTCTTCCAGTTGGTGTGTGCCATTCTCCTTTCTTCACCACTCCAAAGGACCCAGAACCCAATTTCTCCCCCAGGACCAGCTCACTGTCTTGGATTAAACTAGGAAGGGCTCGGCTGACACCCTCCTGGCCCTGAGCTGGTCCATTTCCACTCCACTGCTCCCCTCCATCTGGCCTAAACACCTGTGTGCATCAATAAAATAATAAACATCTCACTGCCAGGCTTCATATCATGTAGCTCATACACAATAAAAATAAAGTCTTTGACAAGAGGTAAAAGGTAATTAGATGCTTGATACCTTGGGCATCCATGACCGTGAACGTGAGTTTGTTTTGTAGCGTTTTAGAGCATCCCATAATCTTCTTTGTGCTGCAAGAAAAAAAAAGACTCAATGTAATCCTTACATATTTAATATCTTTCAATTTTGGACTTTGTTATGTTGGCGTCTTGCATATTTTTACTCTACAGTGTTACTGTTGCTTGGTTCACTTAGTGTGAAATATACACTAAATGAACCAAGCAACAGCAACATTTACAAAAATTATTTACAAACAAATTGATGAAAAAAATGATCATTACTCACTGCTCTCTTTTATATGATACTGAAAGTAGGCAGAGTGAGGATTGAAATCTTCAGAGTGACTTTTGCTGTTTGGCTCCCATTTCTCTTATTAAAATATTTACAAACTATGCACTTCATTGTCTGAGAATTTTTATTTTTTGCTCGGGACAAGACAAGACATTTCATGACACACATCTGGGTATTTTTGATAGGCATCTTTATCATTCTTGTTGTAATGCCATGGAGATGAAAGATTAACTGGTTAAGTTTTTTTTTTTTAGTTGCAGCCCTACATTAAAATTTTAGGTTAAATGTGAAAATGAACACCCAGTTAGAAACATGGAAAATAAATTAATGTTTCCAGTGGTATCTTAAATCTACTTTACATAGCTTCAATAAAAGCAAAGTTTATCTTTACCTTTAGTTAGATGACCTAAACACCTGAACAATGCGAATTTCTGTGCATAACAAAATATAGATGTCAATTTGTAAAGAGTGCCTGAAATGAACACTAGTTTTTACACTGAGCAAACTCTATCTGCTTACAAATGGTAGAAGATTTGGCTAACAGAAGGATTATTTTTTAAGTCAAACATTAGTTCATGCTAATCCATCGATACTTTAAATGTTATATAAATTGAGGACTTTTCAGAGATTAACACGCTACTGCAAGTAAACGGAGGATAGTGTCTTTGTACCAGGATCAGTTTAAACCCTTTTCTGTCTTGTGATTTAATGAACTTTAATTTATTTTACTGAGCCAAAGCAGACATGTTCTCTGTGTGAGAAAGACTGCATGCATTGATTGACACCTCGACTGAATGACCAAAGGGAGGATAAAGCTCACCAGGTTTGCTGATTCCGATCTGCTCGAGGTCAGCCTCTTTGACATAGGTGAAATGCTCGATGCGGGTGATGTTGAGGCCGTCTCTGACACGGAAATAGAACTTCTCCAGCTGGACCTCAGCCAGGAGTTGGTACAGCCACGGAGTGTCCTGGTCCATCAGCATGACCCAGCCAACCTGCCTGTAAGGTTAAACATCTGAGGTCAGAAGACAATGGAGGGACTTTTTGTGCTGGTTTTGTGCAGTTATATTTGTAAATCTCCTTCACAACAGCAGGAACTGCGTGCTCCATCATGTGCCCAGTCTGAGGATGCAAAGATAGCAATTAAAAACCTGCTCTCTATTGCAATCTACCTCTGTTCATTAAAGAGCCTGTTTAACTGTAACTTTGCGCCCACTCAGTCTTTGTTAGGTTACCATGGAGACCCAACGAAAAGCCCTCGGTGTGTGAAACCAGAGGGGCGTTGTTCAACTTTTAGCTGAGTGCCAACTTTTATCAAGTGCTTGTGAAAGAGTAGGAATCTCAGATCAACAACTAATTTACTGTCCGCTAATTGTGTTCTTTGTGTCAAAGAATCACAGATGGCAGGATGGAGAACAAGACAACACTTTCATTTGCATACTGTAAGCTCACACTTGAGAATGGGCAGGTAGTTGTGCAAATGAGAGCACAATCAGACAAGGAACATTGTGAAAGATGATAGAAAATACAAAATGTGAAGAAGGGCCAGGTGGACAAAGGTGCAGGAAACATGGACATATAATAGATTTGTTTATCTCAGAAGCATGCACATGTAAGTTTAGTTCCAGTGCTGTGGAAAGGACTCAGTTTGAACGTCAAAGATAACGATCCTGCACAGAATCCTGGAGCACTAAGAGTTGGAAACATTACCTCGTGGTTTAGGGCCACCAGTCAAACCGGATCCTGTTCACACAGTATTTATGTAACTACTGATGTGACACTGTGTTGAAATTATCAGGGAACAGTAGCATGACTAAATAAGCTCTGACATGGGATCTCCGGGCATCGTTTTCTCTGACAAATATCTACCTTTAATGTTAATAATAATGCAGTTACACTGTAATGAGTCATTATTAAAACAATAAGGGTGCTGCAAAACTCTTCGCTACAAAATTGAAAGATATAACTCAGCGAATTCTTCTTTGATGGATGCATTCTCTGTTTCCTGCTAAAGGCCTGTAAAACCATAAATCACCCGCTTATCAGTCCACTGAGCCCAGCAGATATGAGTCAGAGAAGGCTACACTGGGGAAAACTAAACAACTAGCAGGGCGACTCTGTCTTTAGCCATCAGGCTGCTCATTCTTACCATTAACAACTCATCAAAGCCAAGCGTAAGAGGGTACAAGCCCGGGCTTGAATTAATTTTCAGGGACAACTCCCATTTAAATTTGCACCTAAGCTGTGTGAAGTGTGACGCAAATTCTTGCAAGGTCAAATTCAAATTTAGTAGAAAAACACAAAGATGCACGTTGGTAAACAAAGAGCTCTGTGATCAGTCTCTTTATGTACAGAGTGATGAATCTTTAACCGGCCCAGCTACTGAAAAATCCTCTCAGCTCAATGGCATGTGTGATCAAGAGGTCAGTTATTTACTTAACAGCCAAATCACAACGACGCTTTTTGGTTTATCACAAAGGCTACCATTTGCAACTTCAAATGGTCAACTGCATTGTAAATCCAGCACAACTGCTTTTGTTTACATTGCTGATGCCTGCTTCCTAAGATCAACACTCAGAAACACAGTCCAGTCATTAATCACTGACAGAACAGCTTTCTAAAAGACTAATTTCTACAGAAGGCGTATAACCTCAGTCTCAATTGTAATATTAAATACCATTAATTCTCTCATCTATTACTACAGTGGTAAAGGTGTGCTTGTCAAAACAACATGAGTATATTTCTGCAGTAAACAGCAGCTGTCAAAGAAGTACTCTGATTGTTTTTATTGAAGGTAAAGTAGCAATGCTGCCATGCTATACTAATATGCAGAAAATATACTTAAAATATCAAAACAAAAGCACCAATGCAGCAAAAAAGCCTCCTTTAATGTTATATTGCATTATGAACTGTTGTCATTGATGGACTGCTGTGTAAGTAGTATTTTTTCTGTATTGATCATATGTTTTCCATGTAAACAGAAAAGCAACTTTAAACTATATAGCTGTAACAAAAAAAAAGCGTATTGCAATAAAAACTACAATATTTCCCAGTGAAATGTAGTGAAACTGCATTAGGTACCTCATTTGGTATGGCTGAAAAGCACAAAATTCACAATTTAATGTCAATATCTTAACAGTACTTCACATGAAACATTTTTCAGCATTATATTTTCCAGAAACTTTCTGATATTATTTACTTGTACAGATTGATAATTAACCTCTGATACTTACGTTAATTAAAAATATTCAGTGCTCTGTAGCAGTCTGTTGACTTAACCACGCACGCCTCGACATAAGTCCTCCATGTCGGCACTGAAAACCCCAGAGACCACACGGACGCTTTTCACCACAAATCACGTCTCATGTCTACCGGAACCTAAACCTCTTCGTAATAAATCAGTTTTTTTCCGGCAAAGCTGTAGCTTTTCTTGCTGTGGTCCGGCGAGATGTCCAGATGCTTTCTACCTGTGTGTTCTCCGCTCTTGTCTCCGCCTCTTTCCAGTTTGTCAGCTAACCACACCTCTTCCTGACTTCACTCACCTGACCTTTTGCCAAAGGGGAGATCTCCAGACAACAACCTTACCTAGTGTGATAAATCACCTGAGCAAAACAGCAGCTGCGCTCCTAGTCAGCTGTAACTATGTGCTAATGTGAGCTAAGTGGAGGAAGTGAAATTAAACAAATGTTCTCATTTTACACACAAACTTAGAACATAATCATTATATTAAAGTGAGTTCTGTTATGATACATTTAAAAAACAGCCTGTTAGTTAAGTATAATCTTAGTCAAACTTATTTTTGCTAACTGTACCAAGCTTACATCAGTTTATGTGTTGTAGACAGAGTTAGCCAGATAGCGATGCAATAGTAGCTAATGTTAGCTAGGGAGATGAAACAGTTTAAGCTTACTGTAGGGACTAACCTGTTCATCTATGTTTTAGCTAAAAAGTTAGGCAGCTTCAAATTTCTAAGATAATGTAAGCTAGGGGGCTGTAACTGTCTAAGCTAGGGTACCTAGGTAAAACAAGTTAACACTCTGTTAGCTTAAATGTTCTGAACATAATAGTTATAGCCAGTGTTAGCCAGACAGCTAAACAGCTCCAGGTAATGTCAGCCACTGAGCTTAAACAGTTTTAGCTCCGTGTGTTTGCCTAAAATCAATTTATCGTGTTTGCTACAAAGGTAGCTGCATTAGTTCATGCTAATGTTTACATAGCAGGACAATTTATTATGAATTTGCCAAAATGTTAGGTAACTAACACAGTTACAGCCAGTGTTTGCCTGATAGTTAAAACCATTCTCGCTAGTAAGCTTGCTGACTAAAACAGCTAAGTTTATCTAGCTACAGTCCTTTAAGGCTGTATACCTTATGTACATTATAAATTATTATAATTAGCCCTCATGGCTAAAACCAATTTATTATGTGTTAGGTATAAAGTTATTTACCCACTGTTGTAGCTCATGTTATCTAGCAATAACTTCCAATATTAATGTGTTTACAGTTTTTAGTTTTTGTTGCAGCTGTTTAAAGGGATGTTGTTTGTAACCAATTAAATATATTTTCAAATGCAGTTGGTTGTTTGTTTGTTTGCTTGCTTGCTTGTTTTTTTCTTTTTTGAGGCAGTTGTTGGTGATAAGGCTATTGAATTAATATTTTTGAATGACCAGTGGATAGTGAAATAAATAAATTGTAGCAACAGTTTAAGAAATTACAGCTTTTAAGATGATCAGAAAGTTTAATTAATATTTTAAACAAAGTGTAACACAATCCTCATGTAGGTCATATCTAGCTCTACTATAAGGCTGCTTTACTTAAAGCTAGGCATAAAAATTTTACAGCAAAAAGTTCATTATCCTTTGACTATATAGCCTCTTTATAGAATAAATAATACATGTATAACATTTATTGTAATGTCTTGATTGTCTTGATCAGAGGACATTACTGCATTTTTAACTGCCACATGACTTGGATGAAAGTTATGTAAAATATTCATGACTGCATTGGAAATTCTTACTGCAAATATTACTATTTATCTTCTTTATTGATCATATTCAGACATGTTCAGACGAAACTTGCTCTGAGCCATGAGTCAAATGAAGGCAAATGGTTTTCTGTCTCTGCCTTTCATTCCTCCATACCTGCTGTTGCCAAGCAAGTTTGACAGGATTCTTTGAGTCGAGCAAGTCGCCGTTCATTTGAAGCAAAACAGACGACACAGAATAGCTGCCTGAACTTTACACTTCCTGGTACAGTATCTCTCCTTTTCACTCCTCCCTGCCTGATAGAAGTGCTGAACACACACAATGGATTTCAGCAGAACAGCCTTTCAAAGCACCGTGCAAACAGGAGTGGTCGTGGGGATCTGTTTTCATGTCTTTCATGCACTTCTGACGAAACTAGCTGCAGGGGCAGATAGCAGGTTGTGCTATGACTGAGAGGGACCTGTTGCAGGAATAGGTTTGGGTTTTAATGTCATGAATTGAAACAATGCGAATTATGACAAGGTAATTAATTAAAGTTTCAGAATAATTCACACCTCAAGCAAATCACCAAAAACCCACTAGATGGGTATTTTATATGACAGCCTGTCATATTAACAATATGATGGGTAGGTAGGGGCGGTAGGGCCAAGAAGGAGTGTGTGGGAGAGATGTTTACACTCCTGCTATCTTAAATCCCATAAAGTTTCTCAGTAATTAACAGCGTACAAAACTCCCCATGTGTGTCTCACGTGAGAGACAGGCCTGGCTGGATTTGAATAGTCATGGCATATCACTGCTAGGATAATGTGGTATTAGCTGTGTGAATATAGCAGAGAGTTCACAGTTAGCAGTGTACCATGCTCACACACATAAATGAGACGGATATAAACCCCTGAAGGGCCTTAGGGATGAGCAGCGTTTCTCCAGGCAATGTTTGCCATTGTCATTATCTTCAAATGGCTGTTTGAAAATGAATGAAACAGATATAAGATACAATAAAAATGAAAGGCGAACAAAGTGAACAACAATGAGATATTTAAACATTTCTTGCTTGAGTAACGTCTATGTTTCATCATGTGAAAGTGTTGATATAGAGGACTCAAATCATGTATTCACAACCTGTAGTGGATTGCAGTCACATTTTATTTCGTGTCAAATATTTGCTATAAATGCAATCCAAAGTACAAATGAAAAAAAAAAAAAGATGAAGGAAGACACAACGAAAAAACATTTATCAAAAATGCAGCCTTGTTCTTCGGCCTGGGTGCACAAGGCTGCATGTCCAAACGTTTTAAGAAGATCTCTTTTTTGTTGGGTTTTCCGACAGGACAATGACCCCAAACACACATCAGAAGGGATAAAGAACTGGCTTGAATTAAGGGTGTAGACTGACCTCCCCAACCCTGCCGACACAGCAGATTCTGTCATTATTATCAGAAGACCTTTAATAAATCTATGAAAGGACCAAAATGCATGATTGTTTTCTGTGACAAAAACACGTGTTTGAATAATTGCATCACAGAGTTAGATATCACTGGAAACCATGAGAATGAGAAGGTGTGTCCAGACTTTTGACTGGTAGTCCAGCAGAGTTGCCAGCTCTCATACTTTTGACATGCAACATCCATTTTTAGGTTCTATCTTACACCCTCACATTGCCCCCCCAAAAATCCTGATCAGAATTAAATATTAAATGATTGTTTCTTTTCTTCACCTCAAACAGGTGAGATGTCACACACAGAGTTACAGTTTATAAGCCACAGTTACATCTTTTGTTACACCGCGGCCATCTTCTTCTATCACAAGTTCTATCGCAATTACTGAGATATTTTTTATTTTACTATAAAAGTCTGATTTGATTGCTAAAGTCAGAAGTCTTTTCTTGTTTGTGTATGGAGATTTTCTGCTTCTACAGTGTCCATAATGCAGATTGTTATCATTATTGATGTTATTATTGTTGTTATTAAATGATCACTTAAGTCAGTAAACATTCTGCTGATCGAATACAGACGAAGGTAAACAGCACCCTCTATTGCATCACTGTGTGATGTCAGTTTGGTCGCCTGTGCAGTCGTCATCATTCAGCGACAATATAGAATTTCTCATATTCAGTTCATTAAAGTGAAAAATTAAGCCAGACTTCTTATTTTATTTGCTCAGGTGTGATTCGAAAAAGCATTTGAACCGAGTTGACAGTTCGATAAAGTGTCTGTTTTCTAACATGTTCCTTCAACCTACAAAATAAAAGCGTCCGGAAGTTATTCAGTGATCGTAAACACATGGCTTCTATTAGTCGTCTCTGATGCTCAATGATGCCAAAACTGTTCGATATAAAGTTTCCCAGGGATTCTAAGACTCTTCCTGAAGGCTTCTGGTCAGCAGTAGACGTGTGGATAAAGAAACCTCATGTTGTCAATAAGCGTCTTTGCGGAGTTACAGAGACAGAGAGCAGAGATGTTGACAGAGAGGACCTGAGGCTCTTGCTGGATGATCCTGAACGCTTTCAAGATGTGCTATTTTTCCTGACAAGCGAGGTTTCACCTGCACAGACACACGGACAGGACAAGCCGTGGTCCTCCAGCGTCAGGACATTTATCCCTAAAGTTAACTGTTATGGGACAAACCTGCAGAAAGAAGTTATTTTGAAAGGTAAGAGCTTGACTTGAATAAATATCCGTTCCATCTGTTCACTTGTAATACCTTTTTTTGTCTTATGTAGACTATGCCAGACAACAAGTGACCTTTCTTCCATTTGACGAGGATGCAAAAGGGAAGGCGTCTCTAAAGAATGGCAACATTTATCAGATTCAGCTTTGCAATCAGGATTGTGAGGAATGGTGAGTTTGAAATAATAATTTCCCAATCATAAGTCCTAAATCACCATGGCTACATACTAGGACTCTGAATGACAAGTTCTTATGCTTTAATACATCAGTATTGCTGGCAATAGCGTATGGAAGCCTTTACCTATATATGAACATAGAAAAACTAACAAAAGAGTGTTTAGTTCTGTGTTATAACTTGGACTTATTTTCATCACACTGTTCTCACAACCCACCAATGTTTTCTGAAATAGGCACCAGTATGTAGTGTCTGTCATGAAGAAAATAGAAACTGTGAGAATTAAAGTAAAGCCGAGTAAACCTTAATGAATAACTGGCAGTAACAAAGAAAGTCTACTGAACCTTTCTATTTATGTTAGTGTTTCCGACAATATAGTCCATGTCTATATGTGCACTGAAACATATGATGAATTATGTATGAAATACTTACAGTAAAACATCTAGCAATAATCCAGATGATAACGGACATAAACATAGATGGAAATGCAGCAGTGAGATTAAACAACAAAATTGGTGAAGATGAAATTTTCTGATAATTAAAACAAAGGCAGTCAGTAATCACAGGCGACAGTAAACAAATAGGTCTTTAACCTTGATTTAAATGACCTGACCAGATATGTGGAGCATAGAAACTGAAAGCTGCTTCTCCATTTTTGGTTCTGACTCTGCGGACAGAAAGCAGACCTGTATAGGACCTGAGAATGGTTCATATGGTACAAGAGGTCGCTGATATACTTGTATTCAGAGCTTTATAAAAGTATTTTAAAGTCTATCCTCTGAGAGACTGGAAGCCAATGCAAAGACCTCTAAACATGACAACAACAACAACAACAACATATATCTGTAAGTAAATAAATACTACTACGGTAAATAATAAAATTCCAACAGTGCACAGGACTCTTGCTTTGTCTGCAGGGCCTTGGAGCTGCATGTGTTGACGTCCGATGCATGGTTCTCTGACGGTGTCGCCTACGCCAAGCTGCCCTGGCTGTCGTCTGACCTGCTGCCTAAACTGGTGCGCTGGGCCTCGGAGAGCAGGAGCAGTGAGTTCAGGAGCACCTTGTCTCTGCTGCCTGTGGACAAGTACAGTGTTATGTACCAGGGGCTGAAGGAGAAGTACAAGGCCATGGTCAAGGTGAAGGAAGTGGACGCTCTGAGGCTCATCTGTTCCTGTATTCAGTGCATGTGTGACGTATTGAGATGCTTCTAGATGTGTTTTTTTATATGCTTTGTAGGTTTGGCCTGAGGTTACAGATCCTGAGAAGTTTGTGTATGAGGATGTTGCTATCGCTACATATCTCCTGGTACGTTTAAATATGGTTGTTGTTTTTTTAAATGAAAAAACAAATGCTTTAGTAAGTCAAAAAAATAAATCTAATTCCGACCACTTCTAAATGCATCCAAACATGTATGTGTTGACGTGAAAATCACTTTCACCTGTGACGTCTTGTCATGACACGCGACTGAAGCTGTCAATTTGAGTGCGAAAAATGACTTTGACCCAGTATATCAATTTATGCGTCATGCCGGAGGCAGGTGAAAGGGTGTCAGCAGGAGCAGCAGGTGTCACAGTGCAGCTGTAAATAGTTTTTTTTTCCCACCGAAATAATCAAAAGCTCTCTGACCACACAGTTGTATTGATTCTCTCTCCCTGTGGCTGCAGGTGCTGTGGGCTGAGGAGAGATCAGAGAAGAATCTGACAGCCAGACAGTCCTTTGTAGACCTCGGCTGTGGAAATGGCCTCCTGGTTCACATACTGACAAATGAAGGGGTGAGTGAGGGGCTGGATGGACGTTTGCTGTTTTAGGAATTAGTTAGATCAGAACCTCTAGCTGGCCTGACTATTATACACTACCATGTGAAAGTTTAGTGTTTTTTCTTTATTTTCATGACTATTTACATTGTAGATTCTCACTGAAGGTGTCAAAACTATGAATGAACACATATGGGATTATATAGTGAACAAAAAAGTGTGAAATAAGTCAGAACATGTTTAATATTTTAGATTCTTCAAAATAGCCTCCCTTTGCTTTGATTACTGCTTTGTACACTCTTGGTGTTCTCTTGGCTAGTAATTTTGACCCTGGTGCTTTTTGGTTTTTGTTTAATAATTTTGTTTCTGTGTGCAAAGTGCAGTAATGTAAACATTGAAAATAAAACTAGGATGTTTGGAAAAGCTGTGTTACAAAATCCTTGGTCTGTTTAACAGCACTTGGGAATTTTTTGAAAGAAAACCTGAAATTTCTTAGGAGGGGCTAATAATTTTGTATTCATCTGTATGTAGTAAAAAGAAGCAGATACATTAGGGATGAAGGAACAGCAAATATTTGGCATTTTTGCTTAAAAATATCACAGAAAAAAATGCATAGTTGCAGTAGAATTTTCTAGTCTTTTAAGATCCATGTTACTTAGAGCAATTTTCTTATAGCTCTACTAAGATGAATTCACCACAAAGTCGTTTTTTGTTTTTGGATTAGGAAGGAATAACAGATTTATAATAGATTGCTGTTGATTTTATTTTTGTAAACTGTCCTAAACACTGTGGGTTTTCAGTGACCCACATCTTCATTTGCGGGTAAATCGATGACATGGTGTGAGCCCAGGTGAGGGGATTCATGTCTCTGAATATAATAAACCTCAAGCACTGCGATGCTGTAATGACCACTCAGGAACTAGGACAGGTGTAATTGAAATTCCTTCCTGAACTCTCTCATTCAGGTCTACACTCCCTCCCGCTCAGCCAACAAAACACCTCCATTGAACACCTTTGCACTTGACAGACGACAAAAAGGGAAAAAAAAGTGACACCTCCCGTGCTGCCTGTAGCACCACAATCCTGTTATCACACTTGAACTTGTTCCTTGGCTTTAATCCCGGTTGTTTTCTCCTGACTAGATCCTTGCTTGTGTTGTATCTACTCTTAGATGTACGTCGCTCTGGATAAAAGCATCTGCTTAGATGACATTGTAGAATTGTAAATTGCACACAGTAGTCAGTGTGTGAATGTGTCTCAGGTTGATTAGCCACTGGCCACCTTGTTGTCTTGTGTTATAGCACCCTGGAAAGGGCATCGATGTGCGGAGGAGGAAGATCTGGGACATGTACGGCCCCCAGACTCTGCTAGAAGTGAGTGAGCTCAGCAAGAGGAATTAATTGAAACCATATATATGTTCTTAAGTTGGTGTTACGATCTTTTTACATTCACCAGAGAACCTCTGTGGCTGCAGTAGATGTTTCTTTAGAATTGCCCCTCATGAATGTTACTTTGTGCTTTGATTTAATGGATAATGGTTTCACAAAAGATGTTCTTATGGACCATTTGAAAACAGTAGACAATCTTTTGTATCAATACACAAAATTAAAATCAGATTAAAAAAAACAAAACAATTTTGCAATTATTGGTTGTTTGGAGATTTCAATAATATCACCTGATCTTCATCTGAAGGTGAAGTGAGTCTTTACAGTTGCAACAGAAACTTAGACATTCAGATTTCAGAGCAAATTCAGTCTTGGTCTCGGAAACAATCAGTGCAATGTTATAATATTTGAGCAAACTCCATCTGCTGATGAAAATCATGTAAAATGAACAAACTCTCCAAAACAGCTGCTAAATGGACTTCAGTAATTTCTTGATTTTTTTGTTGATTGCTGTTTCCAGGGACAAATAACGTTTTTTGTACTTGTTTCTTTAAATAATTAATGTTAATAAATAATATATCCTAAAGTGTTTACTCTACTTAAATAATTCTTAAATGCTGAAACTAAAAATAAAACATTTTTGCATCAGACATTAGCTAGTGGAACTTAAGTAAACTTCATCTTTCTGTGGATTTTAGAGCTTTAATTGGTAGTTAAAATAGTTGTTAACTGCAAAAAGCTCCCGTTAAAAACTTACATTCTAAAATTAATGACAAAAAAATCACCTTCAAGAAACAGTGCTGATTTGACACTGATATTACATTAGCCATGAGACAAAGAAGCTTCCTTCACAGAACAAAAAAACCTATTACCACTCAGGGGATCAAATATGTGTGATATGCACACATTTGCAGAGAAACCTACACATACAGTTGTCTACAAAAGTTTACTTAGACTTGTAAAGAACACGTATATAATGGCAGTCTTGAGTTTCCAGTGATACCTAACTCTGTGATGAATAATATTCAAACACGTGTTTTTGTCAAAGAAAACAATCATGCATTTTGGTCATTTCTTGGATTTATTAAAGGTCTTCTGAAAATAATGACAGAATCTGCTGTGTCTGCAGGGTTGGGAAGGTCAGTCTAAAACCTGAATTCTAGTGTGACTTAGCCATTTCTTTATCACCTTTGATGTGTGTTTGGGGTCATTGTCTTGTCGGAAAACCCAACTGCATCCAAGACCCAACCTTCTGCAAAGCATCAACAGAGCATAATACTTCCACCACCATGCTTGACGGTTGTTATGGTGTTCTTGAGGCTAAGGGCCTCACCTTCTCTCCTTCAAACATATGCTACCGTTCAAAAGTTTAGGGTCACTTAGAAATGTCCTTATTTTAGAAGAAAAGCATTTTTTTTTCAATGACGATAACATTAAATTAATCAGAAATCCAGTCTAGACATTGTTAATGTGGTAAATGACTATTCTAGCTGGAAACGGTTGATTTTTAATGGAATATCAACATAGGGATAACTTCCACATTGCTCTGTGATACATTACAAGCTTGAGGACGCAATTCTTTTCACCCTCATGTTGTTTAGAATTAAATAATGCCAGGATGCATCCTCCCTCCTCTGAGAAGCTCTTGTGCTTTTTTGGTCTTTGCTATTTCAGGAAAAGGCAATTACTCCCAGTGAGAGCTTCTTATTCCCGGGTACAGACTGGCTGATTGGGAACCACTCGGACGAGCTCACACCATGGATCCCTGTTATAGCAGCCAGGCAAGTCATCAGGAGATGCAATCACCCTCAGCAGCTCAAGTGCCAGCTGATCTCTCCAATTTGGAATAACATTATGGGCTGGGGATTATGTGTGAATATATGTGCGTTTGTCCCCATGCTTGTCACTTTTTAAGCGTGTCTTTATGGAGGCAACCACCTGATGGCGATGTTGAGCCTCAGTCTGCTTTTCCTTGTACATGACCACTGATGATAATCCTGGGTAATTGTTTGCTGTCTGTGGAACAGTTTGAGTTTCAGTACCTTAAAAAACTGTTAGGAAAATATTAAATGAACATAAGTAGCACGTACACTTAGAACATTAACCACTAAAGACTTCTACTGATCTTTTCTATGGGTACTGGGTAGAGATTTTTCTTCTTGTTGAAATTACAGGTCATCTTACTCCTGTCGCTACTTTGTCCTCCCCTGCTGTTTCTTCGACTTCTACGGAAAATACCAGAGACGCCAGTGTAAAAAGTCTCAGTACAAGGAATACATCGACTTCATCGCTGAAGTCAGCCAAGTCTGTGGCTTCAACACTGAAGAAGACTGCTTGAGAATACCGTCCACCAAACGGGTAGGCCTAGTAGTAGTAAATACATTTGACCTGGCTTGTCTGTTCACACTTGTTTGACCTCATGTTTTCCCCCCTCCAAAAAAGTCGCAAAGTACTATCTCTGACTTCTTAGTTTGCTACTAAAAACTACATATGAAGAACTCATTTTAACCTGCCTGTCCATGTGAACTAGCAGTCTAAAGTGTTCCCAGTGTGTCTCCCAATGTTTAGTGTCCAAATTTGGTTTCAGCATTAAAAAACAATCTTTTGTTGACAACAGTAGAGCCCAGGATGTTCTTTTAGTCCTTAGTGTGAGTCAAAACTCCCGAATCCGACACAGAGCTACATATAGAGACAAACACTCACATTCACATTCACACCAAAGGACAGTTTAGAGTCACCAATCAACCTCAGCATGTTTCTTAACTGTGGGAGGAAGCCAGAGAACTCAGAAAAAACCCACGTATGCACAGGGAGAACATGCAGACTCCATGCAGAAAGATCCCAGGAAGGCTGGGATGCGAACTGGGAATCTTCTAGCTGCCAGGTGAAAGTGTGAACCACCAAGCTACTGTGGAGCCTTTATTTAATCCATAAATAGACATAAATAAATTGGCTATTTATTGTCCCCAAAGGAACATTTGTTTCATGACAGGTGACCATTAATAGCTCATATACACGTGTGCACATAAAAAAATTGGGCTTTAATTTCTGCTGCAGTCAGAATCAGTTTGTTAACAAAAACAAAAGTTTAGGAATAGTTTTTCCACAAATTTAGAACTTGTATTCAAAATTATATGTATTATATTGCTGTTATTTCAACTTTGAGCTGCTGGTTGTACAGTTTCAGTCCTGAGCACCTCTAGGAGTCGACCTGACATTCAGCTTTTCATCCTGCAGGTGTGTCTGGTAGGAAAGTCGAGAAACTATGAGCTGTCTGACGAGGCCGAGTCAGAGCAACGAAGAGCTAATCTCATCCAGAGCCACCGGATTTGTCCTCGGGTCACAGATGAAAAGTCAGCCATTGCAAATGATGGCGGTGGTTGCCATGGAAATGCAGAGGGTGACAGCACCTGGGGAGCCGGCTTTCAGCCCCGAGACAGGGTTCCTCTGGTTCGAAACTGCGCTGCTCTTCCGCGGGACTTTGTTGACAGTGTTGTCCTGCGGGTTGCTAATGCTCTTCTGGGAATGACTGTGGATGACGGAGAAGGGTCCTGCAGTGACTGGAACAAAGGAGGTAAACCACCGCAAAACAGCACAAAACACCCAACATACGCAAAACAATTAAAGGTGCGATTACACAAGTCTCCTGATGAGACTGGCTTTTCATTTCTTGCCTTTTCATGTTTTATATTTTTGAAATCATTGCCCTACCACCAACATAGCACTTAAACAATTCATATACTTCACTTTATGAGGAGAAAATGAACTAGCGTTAGTGTTATTGATTTGTGAACCTATTCCTTGAGCTCAGTCTTGACCAGATATATCGTCAGTGCGCTTAGGGTTCATTCCAGAATTGGAGGACATTTTACGTCCCACTCATCAAACTTCAAATAATCCATGTACAAAATACTAAAACGTGCAGTTGTTGTGTAAATGTACTTGTTCTGAGACCAAATCTAAAAAAACGTAGGAGAAAATGTTTGAAAATAATTTTTTGAAAAACTAAATAAGTCTGGAGTTCAGTCTAAAATGCCATTTTTCTCTTGTCCCACTCCCCGATGACCAAATTGAATCTCAAATAAAACAGAATGAAAAATAAATCTCCTTTTTTTGGTTTTCATTTTTTTTCTTCATTGATGTCTCTTGTAATTGTGGGAGCATTTTTTAAATATACATTATATTTTAAATAATAATTATTATGCATGGAACATGTGTCCCACAACAGCCCTGTTTGCATAGAATTGACATCATCAAACAGTTTTCCTAAAGAACGGGTAGAGCAAAACTATGTCCTCTCTTCTATTTTGACTTTTTTCTTGACTGTTTTCCATCAGTCAGTTTGTCCTCTTGGTCAGCAATAACAACTAGCTAAATATCTAGCTTCTACTGCTGAGAAAAAGATCACATTAGCATGGATTAGCAACCCTGTTACTGTGATTAGAGTAGGGTTAGCAAACAAATAAAACATGGAATGAAAATTGTCATTGATGTGTAAGATGAGCCAATCAAGCCTTTGATAGTTTATTATCTATTATTGATAAATATGGAGCAGAAAATTGCAAAAGAGAAGGTTTATTTTTCAAAAACTTCAATTCTGGAATGACTCTTGTCCTTTGTAGGACAGTGTAGATATAACCTGACGCCTCCAAAACAACACAAATGAATCACTTCTCACATTTTTCATCAGTACCTTAAAATAAATTCCTAGCTGCTGCATGGTACTTTGGCAGCTTGAACCTCTCATCTGATCCCCGCTCCATCATCTGTCTAACCCCCCACCTCGCTCGTCACCGCTGGCTCCCTCTCAGCTTCAGTCAGCAGGGCCTCGTGATGCCGAGCGACACCACTTTTAACTCTGTATCTCCATCTATGCCAGCCGCTTCCTGCACCGCATGGTACAGTGTGTGCCACACACAGCATCACACTCACGTACACACACTTTCACTCAGACACCGCCCACGCATTACCTTTGTCAGTGGTGCTGCACCCCCTCACACACGCACACGCACACGCACACGCACACGCTCACACACACACACACACACACACACACACACACACACACACACACACACACACACACACACACACACACACACGCACGCAATATGAATGAGATAAGGAGATGAAGACTACTATGATTAAAGCAGAAAATTCTCTGTCAGGTTGTCAGTGCTGAAATTAGAGGTAGAAAATATGAGGGAGAGCGAATAAATGTGGAGTGTAACTCTGTATAGAGATGACTGGATGAATAATGCACCAGCCTCCATGATTTATGCATGAGTATGCATTTGTATTGAGGTATTCCTACCAGTTATCTGCTGTGTAAGAACAAAGGGTAGATTCAGGGTGAGCCAGCCCTATGCTGAATAGATCCAAAACGGTCTTGGAGTCATCAGAAGGGCTTTGGGATTTAGTTTCATTGTATTCATTATGCATTTTCAAATACTATGAGCATTTTTTACATGTTACTTTATTAGTTTTTCCTCATTAAAATGATACTTGAGGAGAATTTTGGTGTCATAGCTTGGTTGACTTTAGTGTAAGCCCAAATTCAATCCTGTCTTTTCTATTTTCTTCTTATTGTAAGTACAAACAGATCACAAAAATTCCTCCTAAACTAGAAAGAACAACATGTTCTGCAGCCTGAAGAACAACAGCCCATCTCTGTTATGAGCTGTGCATTTGCTCTTTTTGCCCAACTAAAATATTTGGTGTTGAATATATACATTTCTCTGCACCAAGTTTTAACCTAAGATAGCTATAGTGTCTTGGCATTGGTAAAAATACTGCTGTCTATAGATGTATCTGATCTCAATCCTTTTTTTTTTCCTCCCAACAATGGCACATCAAGAAATGTCAAGTATTGGGAGGTGGTCTTTCCAGCTTCTTCTCAATAGGAAGGTTATTTTGACCAAGTTCTTTATTTAATACATTTGTATGAAACAGTTTAGTATATTTTATTAAATTGAAAAAAGTTAAAAACATGTCTATGTTCCCCGAACTATCTGTAAGTATCGTATTGGAAATATTTTTTTAATATGATACCCAGCCCGATTGCGTGATGCCTGTGCAGTAAAGTTAAAATAAATCTCACTCACATTTCAAACAGATGACGTGTAAAGGTGGCTACTGCAACTTTAAGGCAAGTTACTAATTCATGCATGCTGTACTGCTGACTGAGCTCACAGTTTTATAACCATGCGGACAATGGAAATGTGTGTGTAGCTGTACATCGAACATGCACTACCATTCTGCAGCAGGTGTGGGAAATACACCAAGATGCACTGTTGTACCCAACAGCTAGCATGAAAGAGGCAGTGGGTGAAAGCAGGTACAGCGTGTTACTAACAAGTCAACATCTCCCATCATTATCATCACACATTTTGGCTGTTTAGGCACTCAGTCCTCCAGAAAATGCAGAAGTGAGGTGTGCTTGAAACTTGAATATTAGCTGCTTTCATTAGAATTCTTTGGTATTAATATTATAGGTTATGGGTCATTCCAGAATTGAAGGACATTTGGACTTCAAAATTTTTTGAAAAATAAACCTTCTCTTTTACGGTTTTGTGCTCCATATTCATCAATAATAGGTCATAAACTATCAAAGGCTTGATTGGCTCAGCTTACATATCAATGGCACCATTTTTTTCCTTGTTTTATTTGTTGTTTGCTAACCCTGCTCTAATCACAATAACAGGGTTGCTAATCCATGCTAAGGTTAGCTTTTTCTCAGGAGTAGAAGCTAGATATTTACACAACAACTGCATGTTTTAGTATTTTGTACATGGATTAATGGAAATTTGTAAAGTAATGCTATTCTAAAGTAAGAAAGCAAAAAATGGACATAATCCATCTATTTGGATCATGCAGAAAGGCAGCTGTGTTTGTTTTTTGTCTATGAATTAGTCATTTTGATGACAGCATCCCTCCTAATCTCAGCGTTGCCTTCCTGCTTGCAAATGTTTCATCAAAACAGTTCTCACTATTCTCATCATTACTTTGATGTAATACTATCGCTGCATCCTTGCCTTGCCTCTGTCAAATATGACTGCATTTGCTTTGAAGAAATACAAGCAAGTCGTGTTTGACCGCATTAGCAGAATGATAGTGACAGTTCTGTGTTGCAAAATGGTCTGGCTGTTGAAGACTAGTTAGAGGGAGCGCCCACACTGTGTGACAGTCTCTGAGAGAGTTGTGTTACGCTCCGCTCTGTGTGTGTCTGTTTCCACATATCAGTCTACTCAGGAGGGAAACAGGCATGACAGCAGAGACGGGTGAGGTGAAGATAGTGTTGACCACAACTTGTTTCAGCCATTCAGTGTACTTTATAATGCTAGCGTTGGCAAATGGTTGTGGCTGTATAATTTGTTGTCGGCTTTTGCGTTCACACTCTGTCTAGTCTTGAATGAATCACGACGTCCCAGTGTTCTCCTCCACAGGTTCTTCACAAAGGTGTCGCCTTTATTATTCATCCTCTATACAAACATGTGTCAGAGCAGATATGACAATAGGGCCATCATTAAGTACGCAGACGACTCTGTGATTATCAGCTTAGTCCAAGAGATTGAAACCAGTCATGGCCCAGTTATTGATGACTTTGTACAGTGGTGTGAGGAGTCCTACCTTCTACTGAACATATCTAATTCAAAAGATATAGTTATTGATTTTAGAAAATAACAAGACAGTCGCTTTAATTAAAAGTCAGAAAATAGAGAAAGTACAATCATATATAATATACTTTGGAACCATAATTGACAAAATATTGAACTTTGATGAAAACTGCAAGTCTGTCTACAAAAAGGGCCATCAGCGCCTTCAGTGCCTCACAAAACTTGCACATTTCCACATTGACCGAACCATCTTGACTCTTATGGTTCTTTTATTGAGTCTGTTTTATCTTTTTGCTTGGTGGCATGGTTCAGTTAGACTTCTGTTACAGAGAAAAAGTCAGTGAACCAAATAGAGATGGTCCAGTTGCCTGATTGGTGAGTCACAGTCTTGTCCAGCCTCCCTATACACTAAACAGGTACAGAGGATGTTTTATCAATCCTTAATATTGACTCCCATCTTCTATGAGGTGAATTTCAGCTTCTTCCCTCTGGACGGAGGTTTTTAGTCGCAAGGTGCAGGACAAAGAGTTATAAAAGCAACTTTGTTCCTGTCGCCATCACTGAGCTCAAAATGAAGTAGTGATATGGCACTTTATTTTATTTTATTGAATTATTCTATTTCACCTAAGGTTTTTTATTGTGTTTTATTCTCATTTATCTTGATCTTATTTATTTGATCTTATCTTTTTACTTCCTTGTTGCTATGTTGGTGAATGGCAGAACACTGTGCACTTTTTTGTCTTGTCACTCGATCAGGTACCTGCCTGTCAGGTTCAGTGTGTGTTTCGTAATGGAATGCCAAATTCAATACTTTTTTCTGCAACACAAATCTACCCATGGATGTAAATAAAGTAACCTTGAACTTTGATGGGAGGGGGGCCTCTGGCTAACAGCCATGTTTGTTTTGGTCTAAAATTCAGGTGCTTGAGTGACTTCCAGTAGTCCTGAATGTCGCACATAACACCTTTAAGTTCTGAGAAGATAAAACTCCACTATTTCATCAGAAAGGAAAATATCAGATATAGAAAATTAAATTTGTGTTTCAGAAAAACTCGTTTTGCTTTGTGACTTCTTGTAAGTCTTGCAGATCAGGCAAAAACAGTCGAACATTTTCATGTTTTCATAGACAATAAATAACATGAGCCATCATTACAGCTGAGCTCTCGGTAAAGGGGGAAGTTCTTCTATCTACCACTCATTGGTTCCAGAGTTAATTTTCCTGCACTTAGCCTGATTCTGAATTGGCTTAAGCAGCAAAAACAGTTCTCCACAACAAGCAATCAATTGCTGGCCATCTTTCTCACAGGGGACATTAAACCTTAAACAAGTCCAACTGTACATCCAGAACAGCCATTAATAACCATCTGCACCTGGCCCAATCAAGATCTGCTCTGTCAATACCGTCTTTCTTCCATTAATCCCCATTAACATCGCAGGCAGTAAAGGGCAGCTCTAAATGGTGTATTGATATTATATTAAGGCCACTGAGCTCCCTGGCGTCTGAGCTGTAAAACGACAGTCTGCCCAGTTTCACACTCTGCAGCACAGGGCTGTGTTTGGCTGCACTAGTGCCTGTGAATGTGGGAGTGTGTTGCATATTTCAAGGATTAACTCAGCAACTTGACCAACTAAAATTAGGATATGCTTGGAAGGACAATATGTTTCTGTCAGTGGCAGAAAAACAAGCCTTAGAAACCCGTGTAGTTTGAAAATCAGCTGTAGATGTACTGCAAAATTAGAAATACGAGTATTTGTTTGACCAACTGAATTTGAATCAGAGGCGCACACACACACACATTTCACTGGGAAATTCTCTCATATTTAATTATGTGTAAGCCAACAGGGATTGCCGGATGTGCCACCACAGATTTGGTGCAGAAGTATGATGAAGGAGGCAGTAAGATGTCTGTAGATTTAGGTCAAACACTGTTCAAAAACAGCACAAAGAGCATTTGAACTCATGTGCCGTGTCCCTCTCCAATATGCCAGAGAGATGAGGAGGAAGATTGTCATTTGTATAAAACAAAGGTCAGCCCTGATTGAATTATCTTCTGGGGGGAAAAAGGGCAAAGCCAGAAACACCAAAAAATCTCATGAAATGTTGGAGCACTGTCGACATGAAGGTATATTTCATTTTTCCACTCGCAATCTGCTAAACTCAAAGATTAGAATTTGTGTATATTAGTGGCCCTCTTTCTCCTTTTTCGCTCTTTGATATCTAAATTTTCTGTCCCAGTGGGGGAGTGACAATGACTCACGCTCTTAAATAGCCGTTGGGAGAAGCAGCGGTGGAAAATGCACGCTGGTTGAACTGACAGCTTGTTGGAGCAGCTTAAATTGAGTACACTTCAAAGCCCTGACAAACACAGAAAGATAGCAATTGAGGTGTTTTTCCCTCTCTCCCTGTTTGATCTGTAATATTGCATTGATTACCTTTTCTCTCCTGGAATATTTTCACTTCCCAGACAGAGGCTATGACTCTTCTTCTCTCTAAACAGCTGCTAGCATTGACTCAAGCCAGTCAGCTGCTTCTTTCTCAGTCTGAAATGATGGATAGAGATTATTTCTTGGTGTGCCTGGTAAAAACAGTGTATTAGTATATTGATGAATGTGGCATTGATGGATCTCCTGTTCTTTTGTGGGTGCTCATTTTCATCCTTTCCTTCCTCTCCTTCCTCTCCTTCCTCCTCTTCAGGCAGCCTTTCTGTGAGTGAGATTGCTGGACTCTTGGAGCAGGAGACCCTGCAGCTCCTGAAGAGAGAGTGTGGAGGCCTTCAGACCCTCCTGAAGAACAACCACCAGGTCTTTAGAGGTAGTCTGATGCATGCTTCTCTGTGTTGTGAAAGTTAGACCACATGATATGGAGGGGGGAAGTCACTCTCATGAATTCATTCATGGAATACATCAAAGTCTATTTTTACTCCGCCAAGGAACACGGCGGAGTTATGTGACGATAGACGGTTTGTCTGTCTGTCTGTCTGTTAGCAACATTACTCAAAAACGGACTAACGGATTTGGATGAAATTGTCAGCGAAGGTCAGAAATGACACAAAGACCAAGTGATTAGATTTTGGCAGTGATGTGGCTTATAGTCTGGATCCACAGACTTATTAAAGATTTCTGTATCATTGCGAGATAGCGACATGGCATCACTGTAACTATGACAACAAGTGAACACTACATCAGCTGCCTGCTACAAATCCACCGCTGCGGACCACTGATTTTTAAAAGATTTCATCCATTGGAAATGATGCAGTGACTGAGCAGCCTTGGCAGAGTACTGTGCTCTCTGAGTGCTTTTCTTGTTTTACTATTGGTATTACACTAATGAACTAATTGTAGCCTACAACACTAGAGGAGAAACAGAACATTTTTAGTAAAAAAGGTTAAATGATTAACTTTAAAAGTTTCTTGTATAATTGACCTAGACTAAATGTTAATGTATATTAATGTATCTGACTGCTTTGCATGAGTAATCCTATTTCACTGTTAATATAATGAGGATTAGTCTATAAGAGCATATTTACAGCTGCAGTCCCCATACTTGTGTAGGTGGATACACTTAAGCAGAACTATGTTCTAAATACATGTACAGAGTGGTACTATAAGGTTTTATTTCAGTGTTGTCAAGAGATATGTCAGTTACAGTGTGTACTTATCCAAAAATGGTAACATTTTAATATCCATGGCCTCAAATGTGATGCAAATGGTCTCTCTTTATGCAACTAAGAGAATTGCGGTTTCACATGCAGCAGTGTTACGTCCAAGTAGCGTTCAAAATGTATCGACAGCCGTCTGTCCTTATCAACCAGTGAGTCTTCATCAGTGAGTGGATCGGTGGACAGTCTGTACACATCTTTGGTCCTTGGAGAAGAAGCCAGGCGAAATCATAAATCGGCAGCAAATTCAAAATACTTCATTACTGAAATTGAAAACAAAACCAGCATCAACCCAGAATCCAAGGGTAAACAGTTTTTAAGCACTGCATGCTCCATCAGTTTCCAACAGAAACTATAGTTGACTTTCGTCTGGAAGTGTAACTATATTGTAAAGCAGTGTTTTGCTGCCCTGTTGGTTGAAGGTTTTAAGGCAGGTTCACCTCAGACAGCTGGGTTGAAAGGGTGCTGTGTTGCACCTGCGACCCACCAACAGTGGTGTAATCATCAGCACAGCAAAGTGAAAAGTCTAGAGGTCAGTGAAAACAACATTTTCTCTTAACGTTGCACTTTAAGTTTTTATGGGCACAGATTCACACGTTTTAACAGTTTTTTTAAGAGTACAAAATAAGTTGTTCTGACTGTTTAGGGTGCTGACGGCTGGTAAATGGCATCTTTTGCTCAAGTCCAGCCAGGCACTCTTGTTGTGTGTTGTTCCCTCAGTCTCCCATCATTTCCTCGCATTTCTCCACTGTCTACTATCTAAAAAAGATGTACACTGTACTCAGCCACTTAAAAAGAATAAGATATTTTTTGTTCCTCATCTTATGCACCGATGATTCACTTCAGGAGCCTTAGCATGCCTTAACTGCCACCTGTCTTCTCTTTGGTATGCAGAAAACGACAGGTTGTTTCCTTCATCTTTAGTAACAACTCTACTGCTCTTTAAGAAAATAATTATTTTGACTGGTTTATTCTGAGTATTTTATTCTAAAAGATGTCTCTGTTGCTTCCTCTCTTTCAGTAGAGGGAGGGAGAGTCTTCATAAGGGACTGGCGGGACGAGAAGTCTGCCAGAGTGAATACCAAACGGAAACCTGTGGCTCCCGGTGCTCTGAAAACTCGTTTCTGCTGGTTTCATGTGCACCATCCTCAGGGTTGCCCCCTCCAGGCCGTAAACTGTGCCTTCGCTCATGGACCAGATGACCTTAGACCTTCAACCAGACCTCCGAAGAAGTTAAAGAACACTGTCCTTTGATTAGATCGTTTATTTGAATTTATATTGTTTTATTAATCTTCTAGATTTTTACTTTACTATTTTGATCCACCTGTGGTTGAAACTGCCGTGAACGACTTCCAGCCCTTGCAGACTCAGAGAGGAAGAAGTCCAGGCCCAAGCGGCGTTTTATTGCAGCAACATTACGTAATTTCTGGGAGTTGAGGTCTTGAAATTTCCCAGTGTCCTCTTTCTTCTGTGTGAATAAATACACACTGGTGGAGCTTCACTCTTACTTTGTTTTTTTTTCTCTGTCTTTTTAAAAGTTTGCTTTTAAGAAGTTCAGAAATTGTTTCCGGGTGAATTAAGAGGATTTAAAGCTACATCTTTGTATACATTGACAACTTTCTCAACTTTCCCATCACTCCATAAAAACCTTAAAAGCTTCTGTGTGCTGGCAGTATTTACTTCTGTGTTTCACTTAGACATTTCATTCACCTCAGACGAGTACTCTAAGGTTCACAGACAGGGCGGCAGATAAAGGCCAGACACCGTTTGAAGAAAGTAAATGTTAGCGGTATGAATTATTTGTTGGCAGGAATGGAGAGGTGAGCTGCATGTCGTTCCCTCTACATGGGCCATGATAACTACACTTTCTCTCTAACCCTGTGGCTCAAATGTCAAAGACTATAAGGCCTTCCTAGGGATGATAGAGGGGCAATGAGAAGAGCCTCCTCTTGGAGTTGTTTGTTTATGTCACATACAGTAATCAGACCACTGATATAATAAACTGTTTATAACTTTTCTGTATTGTTGGCATAATTTCATCAAATCTATCTCACAGTTTTGTCATTAAATGATAGCTGTTTCTGCCATTTGAAACCATTAATTTGCAACGTGACTACTGAACCTTGAAAACTAGTTTTACACAAATTATTAAAAAAAAACATAATCCCCTAATGGGGATTAAGCAATGGATGGATGGATGGATGGATGGATGGATGGATGGATGGATGCATTGAACTGAAATTGAATTGATTAGATTTTGGCAGTGATGCGGCTCATAGTCTGGATCCACGGATTTGTTAAAGATTTCTGTATCATTGCAAGATCGTGACACGGCGTCACTATGACAACAAGTCAACACTATGTCAGCTGCCTGCTGATGATCACATGATTGTGATCCGATGACAAATCCACCACTGCGGACCACAAATTTTTAAAAGATTTCGTCCATTGAAAATCATACAGTGACTGAGCAGCCTTGACAGAATGCTGCACCCTCTGGTTTCTGAGGTATTCTTTCTGCACAGAATTTCCCATGTAAAATATACATGTGAAACATACTTCAAAGTACTTCAGGTTGTATTACAAAAACCTATTGGGTTTCAGGTATCTGTATCTAAAAAAAAAAAAAGGTTACATTTCTGATGACCAGCACAAATAAATTCTAATTCTCAATTATTGTCTCATAATTGTTTTAGTCCCCAGTGCCATGGAAGGAATTAAAAAGTAGTTTTAATGTTAGGGCATTTTTTAAGTTATTAGTTTGCAAAAAAAAAAAAACTAAATTAAAATTTATATTTAAAAAAAGCTTTTTACTATGCAAAAAGAAAAACTACAACCTTAAGTTTATTATATTTCCTGACATAACATCACAAAGGACTAGAAAGGTCTTCCGTAGCTTCAGACTTGATTACTGGAAAGAAGGAACTCATGTTCCCCATTTGAGTGAAATGACCCATTGAAAGGTAATTGCATCTATTTTAAGGAGAATGCCGCAATTAAGTGGACCATGATCAGTGCAACGGCAGTAAATCCTGTAGCGGTGACTTCAAACTTCCTTTGTTTTTCCTCTTCAGAGGATATAAATCCATACTGTGGTTGAAAGGAACATACTAAACTTAGTTACATATTAGCAGAACCAATGCACATATCCCCTGGAGGTCATAGCCTGTGTTGTTGAATATTAATGAAGAGGTGCATGCATTGACTCAATCTGATGGGAGGTGCAACAGGAACAAAAAGATGGCAACAAAAAGTGTTCTCATAGTGACTGCTACAAAGAACATTTACCAGAAAGAAAAGTTTAGACATAAGCCATGCTTCAGCTGTGATGGACATAAACTGGGACTTTATAGGGCTACAAATGAGTGAGGTCATGCTTTGACAGAGCCTGCTCATCATGTGCATAGCTATGTGCGGGTTGTAATTACCTCTTTCAATCATTCTCCCTCTCTTGCCCTTCCCCTGATGCAATTATGCTTCCTGAAAGAAATCAATTCATGAAAGTATTGCTGCTGCTCCGGGCCCGCAAAGATCATCCGATGCGATCGACCTGCTGCCCCACATTTAACTACTGAGGAACGTGACACAGCAGTGGAGGGGAGCTGTTTACCTGCAACCTCCCACCCTGCTGCACACACACTTGCAGTTGCACTTGCTGTGACCTTTTGCCCCCTTCATAATGATTCTGTTTAAGTCGGCCACACACCACTGCCCTGGAGACCAGAGGAGAAGACCCAGAGCAGATCCACCCACCCATCCTCCCCAACCCTGCACAGGGAGTTAACCTGCCCTTTAGCTGGTGTAAACAAAAGGAAAGGCATTTTCCCAGCACAGTACATGTGTACACTAGTTTGAATAAAGGAGGCTGTGAACACAGATTTAGATCTGAAGGTCAGTAGATAGAACATAATACTGGTGATAATATTATTCATTTCAAGTAGCTGTGATTCATTTAAGAATATGAAGACCTGTTTTGACTTTTAAATCACACAATTAATGCTTTGTAGGCACTTCTCAGTGTCACCTGTGCTATTATAGTGAAGTAGATTTGCAATAGAAAAGATCATTTTAGGAACAAAGGATGTCTCTATTAAAATAGGAAGATAGAAAAAATAGACCTTACAGCCAAATTTAGGCAGAGTCCTCTTTGTTCCTCCATTGCTCTTGCATGTTTTGGTGATGCAAGTGGCCACATTAGTTTAGAGAATTCTCCCAGCAAACCTTTACAACTGATAATAATTCTAGCCTCTGAACTGTCAGTTCAGCTTTACTTACACTACCAGTCAAAAGCTTGGACACACCTTCTCATCCAATGCTTTTTATTTATTTGTGTTATTTTCTATATAACATTTTTTGTTTAAATAATTCCATGTCTTCAGTATTAATCTACACTGAATAAAAATAATTAAAGAAAAAACATTGAATGAGAAGGTGTGTCCAAACAAATGTACAAGAGTAAACTCACACACACCAATTACACAGACAGATGAAATGAAACAAATGTGCAGATGAAAAGAGAGAATCTCTTAGCTTAGAATTTGTTCCTGATACAAACCCGAACCAATGTCATGTAAGAAAAGACAGACTTTGAGGATATAGAAGCTCATTTCCAACAGTTTCACTACCTGACAACATTTTCATCATTTATTGTTTATTTCCTCCTAGTAATGAGGTACTAATTTATTGTAATGAGATAATCTCATTATTGATTTAATTTATACTGCATTTCATAAATGTTATTGAATATGTCATCATTTTAACTGCAACAGAAAATGACAAAACAGGTTCTTTAAAGTAACAAACCAAACCTACAATACAATTTCTGGCTTGTTGCAGAGATTTCAGGCAACTCATCATGGCAGTGATACAATTTATTTACAGATTTTCTCATATTTTTTTCCTTAAATGCAACCTGTATCACAGTCCAGAACACAGTCCACTTCTAATGGTTTCTAGGTTACAGAAGTACTGTTAGTGTTCCAGCAGCAAACAATGTGAATAATGTGAACTATGTAAACAGACAGTTTCCTTTAAAAGTGGAACTGTGTTACACAGAGCCTGATACTGCACAGGGCTACATTTACTTCTTTTGCTGTTCAGTAGCTAAAGAAAGAAAATATACCCTTATTTTGTCTGTTCTCATGCAGTCTGGACAACGTCCATCCGCTCTGAGGAATAAATTGGGAGTTGGTGAAAGCAAACAACAGGAAAATGGGGAACACAAGTAGCAGACAAACTTACTCCCCGTGTCTAAAATCTAGGTCAGGAAGAAGTGGCTGCATCTCTTTAGCCTAAACCAACAACTTTCCTTGTGTTTCTCTCATGCTTTATTTATTACAACACTATGGGGCTCAATGTAATGCAGTGTATCCAAGACATTATTTTGGAATGAACAGATGTCTTCATCAAAGCAAGCCATGCTGGACTCTAATGCTGACAGCTGTCACAGCGATGACTTCTTTTGTTTGACTGCAGCCTTTTGTTATCATCTCATCATCTCATATCGTTTTCTGGAAAGTGGGGTTGTTTGCTTTGTTTTGTGTCCATATCTCTATGAATGCATTTCTCCACAAACTTATGGAACGGCCAGGTTAGGATGTACACCGACCAGCCAAAACATTCTGACCGCTGATAGGTGAAGTGAATAACATCAATCATCTTGTCATAATGCAATGTTCTGCTTTGAAACCTTGAGTCCTGACACTCGTGTATGTTTGACATGTACCACCCACCTAAACGTTGCAGGTCAACCAACCCCCCAAAAACTACTCAGGAGAGGCCCAGGAAACACGACAGAGCTGTGGTGTGCCCCCGGTTCCACACTCCCCAGATGCAAATCTTATTGAGCATCTGTGGGATGTGCCAGGATATGCATGTCCTATCCAGATTGTCAAGTGAATAGTTGAATAATGTGTTTTTTTGTGTTTTTCTTTCTGAGCATCCTCAAGTAATGCAGACATTGCTGTGCCTTCTTCACTGCTGTGATGGTGTAGGGAGTGTAGGAGTTCAGTTGGATGATTACTTTTTTTACGCTGGGGATTTAGATATTAGATAACCTTTTTATTTTAATAAATAAAACGAACATTTAAATTGAAAATTTTTACATAGATTGTCTTTGTTTTATGGTAAATGTAGTTTACAGATCTGACAGTTTAGTAAAAATGACACTAAAATTAATTAGGAGGATGTTTTTTTCACAGCTCTGTACTCCCTCAGTTCTTCTGAGTCAAACATATGGCCCGTGGACCAAAACTGGCCCGCCAGAGGGTCCAATCCGACCCGCAGGATGACTTTGCAAAGTGTAAAAATTACAGAGAAGACATTAACTGCAATTTTTCACTTATGTTAAATTTGTCCATTGTACTGCCACAACTTTTATGTAATTTTTTACATACATATGTTACACTTTTCCATGGTAGGGGGACAACTTAACCTTCTTCCTTAATAGTTCCCACCTGAGTTTGTATGGTGTGTCAGTTCAGGTGGTCAGGATTACTACACAGATGTGGAAATGAAGGTAAATTTAAAATAATTTCTAGATCTTGACAAGTTGCTTTGGTCATAAAGTAAAAATATTATATTGTTCAGTTCCACATACCTGTGACTGAATGTTTTGTGCCTTTGTAGATACGATGTGTTCTGTAAGTTGTTATGCGTAAATGATAAACTGAGGCATAATATTGTTGAAACTGAACTTATTTTTCTTTAGAAATTTCAGGTTGTTTAAAATGTTTAATGAAAAGTTAGTTCATTAAATGTGAACATTTTCAAAATGTACTTTTTTGCACTAAAACAAAGGGAAAGATTTTAAGTTGTCATTATTGATAGGTAATTAAGATTTTACTGGTTCGACCCACTTAAGACCAAATTGGGCTGCATGTGGCCCTTGAACTAAAATGAGTTTGACACCTCTGTGTTAAGGGCTGTAGAACCTGTCATCTGACAAAGCTTTTTTTTCTTTAAATGACCACTGCCTCTAAAGTACCACTCTGATACTACTGTAGGTGGTAACTTGGTTCACCACACATGCTAATGTTTGCAGATTATATTACAGGTGACACTTAAATCTACTCCTTGCATTTTTTACTCTTTTTGGAAACCACCATCTAATAAATTATCCCCGTGTATAGTCACACACATACTACTGCATCGAGTAAAGATTTGGAAATAAGTGGTTATTAGTTAAATATATGCTATGTACATAGGAACATGTGAAACCCTTAAAATTGTCGTGTTTTTGCCATATGTCTCGTGTGACTAAATCACCACACAGAAGAACAGTTTACTCATCCTGGACAACTCTGACCTGTGATCTTAAATTAACAAGATCTCACTGAGTCACTGGCTCATTTGTTGTGGTGATGTCATGTCATGTATGCTACTGGGTTCAATTAGAGGAAGGCCAGGAGACATTTTTTAAAAAGCCTTGTTCATTGGCTTTGCTGCTAGTGTTTTTCAGCTAGTTTAACTGTTCAATGTTCCATTAGTTACTTAGTTACTTTTTCCATGGAAAAATATTACCTCTATTGATATTTTAATAGAAAAAGAAAAAGCTATTTTTCTTGTTGTGTTGTTCATGTCATCCAAGAGAACCAAATGTTTGTTTGTCATAACAATTTCCCATTACTGTAATTTCAGTCAATATGTAATAATGAACTACAGGATGTCCGTTTACTCCCACATTTTCATACATGTATGTATTTGTCAATAATTTAAAAAGATAGTCTCATGAAGCTACATATTAGGTCAAGCCTCTTTTGCTGACTGTAATTCTGTAATGATTATGTAGTTGCTTTTGGCTTGACAGTGTAGAAAGTACAGATAAAAAGTATATTTTGAAATCTGAACATTTTTTCTAGCACTTTTTTTTTAAACTTACTAGAGAAAAGAGCTCCTTGGACGATTTTCCAATAGGAAAAAAGCCCAAATATCTGAAATCCCACTTGAGCTTTGATAAGTCGTGGAGGACGTCCCCATCCAGAACCTCAATCAATATTTCTAAGCTGACAAGCGGATGGTGACAGCAGATAACATGCTTATACTTGCTTCTTACTGCTTACTGAGTGTCACACTATACCTGCAGGAAATCCCTCTTCACCTGCTTCATGTCCGCTCACACCCTGCCTCCACTGCCCTCATCACCTGAGCTACTCAGACGTTCTGGGTGACGTTCAGAGATAAGGGTGTTAGGCTCTCCAGCTGTAATATCTTGTACTTGATCAGTTTGGCACTGCATGAACTGTTCCCTGCCCCCACACTGAGAAGATATCAGAGGAAATATCTGTCTATGGTTTGTTTTTTTCCAAAAACATGATGCAATGAGTATATCATGAAAAGCTGCTTTGTTTTAGTGTGGCATCCCACCTTTGGATCATGTGAATAACGTTAAAGTGGTGTAAGCAGGCAGTCCCCATGAGGTAAATGACTAACCATAACCCTTCGCCAACTTGCTAGAATGAGAAAAGAAACAGCATCTGAGCAGCATGAGAGCGGCTCAGCAGCTCGGATGGGAAGTGAAAATGGGGGTGTCGTTACCATGGGCGACGGGCAGAGGTGACCCAGATGGCACAAAGCAGCTGAACCAATTGGGCCACTGCGGTTTGACAGCTACACTTGGTCTGTCTGATGCTATATTACCCAAAAGAATGTTGTCAGATTATCTCACCCCTGATTGAACACGAAGGCTACATCCAAAATAATTTTTCCCATTTCCTGCTCCCTATATAATAAGCAATCAATAGTTCAGCAATTGAGTTTTGCAGGCAGGCAGTAAGCTTAGCAAAGTCTGAGACCAGTTAAACCGGGGAAAGTCTAACTGGTCTTTGTCCAGAATTAAAAAATTTGAACTTCCTTAATCAACATTTTTGTTGACAGTTTGTGCTTTTTTGTGGGGATAGGACTCAGTACGGCCCACCCTAGTAAGCCACAGCCTGTAGTTTTTGTTTCTGTTATGATGTTGAATTGAACAAACAAGTTTAATGTGTCGGTCTGCATATTTGCTAAGTTTGAACAAAACTAGCTTGCCTCTTTCTGCTTCTGTTTCCTCTATCTTAGCTAAACAACTCATATCCTAGTTTGCTCCTTCATGCATAGAGAGTTATCTGCTCATCTAAGTCTGTAGCAGTGCTTTAATGGTCAGTCTTTGATGTTACTGGATATTAAGCTTATACAATACTGCCAGCATGAGCCTCGCATAAATGATTAAACACACACTGTAAGATATGATAAACACTATTTCTAGTTAGGCTGTCGACACCATTAGAATGCTTCAACCTACTGCAAGTAAGACCAGTTCATGTTTAAATACAGTGGGTCTAGTGTAAACATTTAGTGCTTTAGTCTGTCACAGTATTATGGTGTTGTGAATACATATGGAGTTTGCATCTTCTCCCTTTGCCTTCCTGTTTGCCACAGATACTCCGGTTTCATCCCACTGCCCAGAGACATGCATGGTTGGTCAACTGGTGATTTAAACTGGGTGTAGGTGTGCATTGTGTCTCTCTCTGTGTTCGCCCTGTGATGGACTGGTGACCTGGTCAGGGTGTATTCTGCTTCTTGCTCAGTGTCAGCTAGGATAGACTCCAGCCCTTCACAAACTTCTGTAGGTCGCATGTGTCAGAAACATGTAATGGCATTTAACATTTTGAGGTTCAGTGTTCTAAGTGTGCAATGTAAGCTTGATGGCAGTAGCTATATCAAAATAATAAAATGCCAAAACATGTGGTTTATGGATGACAAGGACTTCCTGTTCTGTTTCATCTTCCTCATCTCTAAGATTCTCCATATCCTTCACATGATGTCAACAATAAAAAACACTTAATTCGTGTAGCAGACACCATTGTTGTTTAAACCAGCACATGTCTATAATGCAAACAAGCTTGTGCTTTGAAATAGCCTTCTTTAATCTAATCACGCTTTGACAGGAATGTTTGTTAGCCTCTTCTTTGCTTTAAAGACTCCCTCTACCTCCCCAGAGAGGGTAAGAGTGGGCGCTGCTGTCTGAAAATAGAACTCATCGAGAAAGGATGAATCAACACTGCACCTTATGCTTAATTAAAGATTAACGAGAAATTGCCTGCTAGTGTGAAGGTTTCGCAAAGCCTCACTTTACTTGCCTGATTAGGGTTATGTAACACTTGTTAATACTGCATGGGCCACACTTAAAAAGTAATGACATCTGCCAGTATGGCCAAATCAATCCTGCCATGACAGACTGTAAACTTTTCAAGCTAATGTGTGGCGGAGTATTAACATGCATGTAGTGGTGCCAAAGCAATATGTTTTTCCCTCAAACTGAGGAGTACAAAACAGTTGTTGTTGAGACCTTTTCTTCAATTTCATAACATAATCCAATCCCTTCAAATGTTATGCGTATTATCATATAGCTCCCCAAAATAAAATACTTCCTGTATCAACTATTTTTTAGCACTATTTATCCAAAAATGTATATCACAAGTATTAAAGTTAGATAAGAGTCTCAGTTGCTAAGTGTATTGCTTTTTGTTGTTTTGCAATCAGTTTATTTGCATCCACCTGTACTTTCCAATGCTGAATCTGCAATAGTCTCTCCTAAAGATACATTACCATTCAAAAGTTTGGGGTCACTTAGTCCATATTTTTGGGGAAAAAAAGCATTTTTTAAAAATAAAGATAACATTTAATGAATCAGAAATCCAGTCTAGACATTGTTAATGTGGTAAATGACCATTCTAGCTGGAAACAGCTGATTTTTAATGGAATATCTACATAGGAGTGCAGAGGAACATTTCCAACAACCATCACTCCTGTGTTCTAATGCTATACTGTGTTAGCTAATGGTGTTGAAAGGCTCATTGATGATTAGAAAACCCTTGTGCATGAATAAAGTGTGAGTTTTCATGGAAAACATGAAATTGCCCAGGTGACCCCAAACTTTTGAACGGTAGTGTATGGTCAGATATAATTCAAAAGAAATGGTAGTGACAGCGACAGTCCCGCCTACTCAGGGTTGCTAAAGTTGCAGGCTGTGTCCTGGGCCAGATTGCCACTTGGACTTTAGGTCATTTAGTATTTATGGTCTTTATGGTCCTAAGTAAGCTAGGATAGGATCGGGTTATCGGGTGAAGCTAACTGCAAAAGACAGCAGAAAGAATTCAATTCAATTCAATTCAATTCAATTTTATTTATATAGCGCCAACTACAGTCAAATTGTCTCAAGACACTTTACAGAACCCATAATCCTGACCCCCAGAGCAAGCCCCTAAGGCGACAGTGGCAGGAAAACACCCTTTTAACAGGGAAAAAAACCTTGAGCAGAACTCGGCTCTTTATGTGGGGGGACCCATCTGCTGCTGGCCGGCAGGTTGAGAAGGACAGAAGAGGTAGAGAGGTAGAGAGAAAGAAGACCAGTATGTTTAAAGAAAAGCATAGTATAAATGTGAAGAGAAGAAATTCACTGATAAAGGTTCTTTTCATGAGTATCTTACTCAGGTAAAGCTCTTGTCTGTAGATTTTAGTGATCTTTCTGAAATAGATTATTTAATTTGACCAGGACTCCACAAGAACCGCAAGGACTGCAAAGCCCTCCAGGTTTAAGATGTTCATTGTTATAGGACATTTCTTGTGCCAGTTCTCCTTCTAGATGTTGGTTTCTTGAGTTTGTTGTTGTGACAATTCCCTTTACTGTTTTTAGTTTTTTTGGCTGAAATTTCACTTGTTCTCTTAAAGTGCTTCTGTCCAAAGGAAGTACCTGCAATTGGGTAGAATATGCAGATAGTTGTTCCAACAACCAATCTTATCTCACAGGTTCTCAAAAAACCTGCACAGTAGGCTATAGTGAATAAATGGTACAGGCGTCTCTTCACCCAGGATGGCATTTCCTCTTCAGTTTGAACAGAAACCCAGCCAGATGGAGTACTTGTAGAGCAAGAAAAGATTAGACACACATACACACACACTTGGGAACTGCCTCGCACAAACTGTCTTGTACTTGTGGCAACTGAACCTTTAAGCTTGCTTACAAGCACAGTGACAACAGCTTGGCAGGAGGGGACCATATCTCCTGTGTCTTCTCTAACCTTCATGTTTTCAGTGTCCAATCCTCTTGTACAGCTAGTCTGATTTTGATCGAAGCCACCACTAGCGCCGTTTCAATCTGTCCCCCTGTTGTCTCAGAAAGGTGGCTGTCCTGACCCAAAGTGAAGGATGTAGTGGCTATTTTCTTGCTCGGTCCTTGGTGACTCGTGTGACTTTTAGCATGAGTCACTACACTGCAGTCCACAACTTTAAGGGCATCCAAGTCTGAAAAATACCTTGAGGGATGGTTGAGGCAGATGTTTTTAGATACAGCCTGTTCTGGAGGCATCTTGTCCTTATAACCAGTGGATTGCAGTAAAGGTTAGATGTAGTTGAGTAAGACTGGCACTATACGGTGAGATTCATATGTGCAACACACTGCTGCCACTTAGGATTCAGCTTTGGACCTGTGTGTGCAAGGAGATGTAAGAAAAAAGGCAGAGAAAGGAATAAGTGAATGCTTACACTGTGTATTTACATTGACAAAGGTTTGGGCTCAGGGAGTCAGATTATATATTTCATAATATGTTCACTGGCTGTACAGGAAGTGTAAAATTACAAACAGATTCATGCTTCTGAAGCCGTCAGTTCCTCAAACTGTAATGTAATAAATTTACGGTCTCATAGTTGATGATGCTTGTTCCGAATAATCAGGAAACTTTACTGCACAGATTGCTTTGATATTTGATCGTGAAGAAAAACAGAAATCAGACAGGAATCTGAAGCCCAGTTAACTGTCTGATAAACCATAGTTTCCGTTGTCCCTGTCAGGCTTTTCTTTATAGTAATAAGGGGGGCAGTTTTTCCTGTTGAAAGTCACAGGAATTTTTAAAATCACAAGTCCTTGACTGCAGTAAGGTTTGGACAACAGCATATTTTTTGGCTTGCCAACATTTATTTTGTTGACTTAAGTTTTGCTGCTATCCCCTTAAAGCAGTCATCTTATCCATTCCCAAAGCTCCTAACACATTTGGAACACTCTCTGGAAGTTCAATTCTAATTTCATCATGAACCTCAAACTTGTCTAGAGAGCAATCACCAAATTCTGTGCCAAACTGACCCAACCTACATATCAAGAATCATCACTTGTGACAAGATTGGGTTTCGAGTTATGACTTGCAGACCAAACTGCCACTTAATCACAGCCAGAGGCTGTGATTAAGTGGCAGTACTCTCTCCTCCTCTGCCCTGTTGTTTCTTTCTCTCTCTAGGTGTGTGGCAGTGGTGGGCAGCAGGTGTGGCTGATTTCCAATCAGCTGATCAGGTGCAGGTGGGAGTTGCTCATCAGGCTGGCTGGGCTCACTATAAAGAGTGCCTCATCTTGTCAGTTGGTGCCGGACTGTCCCCTAACTCACAGTTAGTGTTGCTATCAGATCTGTCTGAGCCACTGCATTCTCCAGCTCTGCATCCTCCAGCTCTGCGTCTAACCCTGTTTTCTCTGTGCAGTATTGACTCCTGCCTGTTTCTGTTACCGTCTCTTCTGGTTGGAAAGCCACCTGGCAGAGGCTTCCAGACTCTACAAGGACCGGGGCTTTCTCCAAGAAGTCTTGCTAAGCTAAGGAGGACTCTGGCTGCTGCCACAGCTTGGACAGGAATCCTGGGTTCTAACCCCATACCAGAGAGAGAGACTGTTCAGTTAAGTTCTCGTTCCAAGCAGCATCAGACAATAGAGCATTGTTGTTTTGTTTAATTGGTGTTCCTGCTAGTGTAGTGGGATTCAGGGATAGAGCTTGGGTACTTTGTGTGGAGAGTAGTAGTTTTGTTTAGTATTTTACCTGCTTGAAGGAATTAAACGTGGGTTACTGTTCTGTGTATAGTGTTTACGCCCTCCTCCAAGAAGTATTGTTTTGTTACGCCAACTGCGTATTATAAGTGACTTCTGTTTCTGGTTTAGAGTTCCATTTGTAGTTTTTGGTTTTGCCTTTGTGCAAATAAATCTTGTTTCATTAAGTCACTCGTCTGCTGTCTCATTTCCCTGCTCTTGGGCCTCTGCACCCGCCGTAACACAAACAGCAGTCATCAGTAAAAGAGCTCGCAGTTTCCAAGACTGGACAAGGTGTATGAGGTTAACAGTGTGATAAAGAGCATGCTTGCCATTTGGTTTGACATTTAAAGGGTTGTATACCATGAATTTGTCACCCAGGGTCAGATTTAGCTTCCTGTGGCTTCCTCCTTCTTCCAGAATGAAGTTCACCATTCAAGCGAGCATTGCAGATGGTGCTTGACACATTCAGAGAACAGGATTTCCAGGGAGTGTTCTAAACTTGGCAGGAATGCTAGGAGTGGTGTATTACTGCACAATAAGACTGGTAGATAATGATTAGCTACCAGAACACTGACTGGGAGATATTATTTTAGTGAAGCATTGGTAATGGTTAGTGCAATTGTCAGATGACTTGGTTGCTGTCAACTGTCAACTTTGAACCCCCTCTAGCTCATTTTTAAGTTGAAATGAAAGAGTCTGCAAAAATGTTCTCTCAGACAAAGGACTAATCACTGTTTGGTTGATGTAACACATATCCCAGATAAAGACTATCTGACTATGATTCTTGTAAAAGCAGGTTATTATAAAACCACAAAATGTAGCATGAAATCAAATTGGTTTGATAATAAGCTAGTTAGCTAGTCATGCTAATGTTTCCACAGTAAATGTGCTACTCATGAACCAAGCTTATTAATGTAATGGGTAAACACACAAAATGTATTTGTGTATATATAGAAATGTGCGTGCATTAGAAGTAACATGGTTGCAACTATGCATAGTCAGATAACAAGCAAGACATTATGATGTTAGCTGCATTAGAGAAGACGCACTATTCAAACCATTACTAGTCTCGCTTAGCCAGCCCATTCTGTAATACATAATGGTCTGGATGCATCACAACGTCATTCTACCATAGATGAATAAAAATGCTCTGGCTTTTGTTTCTTTAAACCAATCACAGTCATCGTGTGTGGAGCTAAGTCAAGAAAGAGACTTTGGTGTTCACTCAAAATAGTGAAGGCTGGAATTCTTGGGGAGGAACACAGGGAGATGAGCACTCAGATTAAAATGGATAGTCCACCACAAAAAACAAGCAGACCTGCCTTACTACATGATCCAAATCCTCTGCAAAACTTTAGTTTCAGTTTCACTGTCAGTTTGCTGCCCATGGCTGGTTGTTGTTTCCTGTGGTGAAGACAACTCTAACACACAGATAGGAGAAGAATGCCAATAGAGATAACCAGCAAAAAGGCAATCTTATACATACATCTGGTGAGACAGAATAATCCATTCCTTTAATTTTTGCTTTTGTACTTGAGTTTAGAGAGCACAAATCTCTTTATATGCAGACCTAATTGAGCTCTTTGCTTAATATGAGCAGGTTTCCAAAAGAATAGATTCGTGGACCCCTTCCACAACTCATTGTATGGTTTGAAAACCAGCAGGAATCCTTGCCCAATGTCTTAGGTTCAAAATTTGCCTGTTTAGAGGCATGTTGTTTCCATCTAATAACAGCAATAAATAACAAGGAACAGTCATCCATTTAGTAAAATGCATAATATAAAATACATGTATGTTGCAATGTAATGGTGTCATGGTGGAGTGTAATGACAGGGGGTCTTTAAACTGTGGGATTTTGTTATGGATGACAGCTATAAACTTATCATTGGACAGGGCAATGGATAATTTAAAAAGCTGTACTAGTACATTCTGTACCCATTTCAGGGAGCCATAAGGAGAAACTCCACTCATGTTGAAGTGAGTGTGTGCTAAAATGAAATCTGCTCTGTTTACTGTCTTGAAGCGTATTTTTTTCATTAACACCTTGAATTTTCTTACAAGTTTCTTTTACAGTTAATGCCAGAATGTGTGCAAATTGTTTTTGAATAGAAAGAGGCATTAAACCTAAAATGTGCGCTTGACAAAAAAAGTGAGGGCTTGAATCAAATGGAGTTAAATTAGCTAAAGTAGCATTTAAGTAACAAGAAATTAATTAAAGAACCAATCAAGACAAAGAATATTTTGAGAGCTTTAGTATTAGGTCTCCTTAGCATAGTGGCTATAAAAAGTATTTACCTGCTATGGAAGTTTTCTCCTTTTGTTGCTTGTTAATTTTGTCAAAAGAATTTGGTTGTTCTGCTAGGAGTTTACAAAAAGACTCTGTCATGTCAAAGTAAAAAATGATTTCTACAAAGTAATGTCAATTGTTTAAAAGTATAAAACATAAATTAAGTATACTCATGCAGTACTTTAACATCAGGACCTTTGGCTGCAGTTATAGCACTGAGCCTGTATGGATAGGTCTCAGTTAGCCTTGTACATATACTACCGTTCAAAAGTTTGGGGTCACTTAGAAATGTCCATATTTTTGAAAGAAAATCAGTTTTCTTCAATGAAGATAACATTAAAGTAATCAGAAATACAGTGTAGACATTGTTAATGTGGTAAATGACTATTCTAGCTGGAAACAGCTGATTTTTAATGGAATATCTCCATAGAGGTACAGAGGAACATTTCCAGCAACCATCACTCCTGTGTTCTAATGCTACATTGTGTTAGCTAATGGTGTTGAAAGGCTAATTAATGATTAGAAAACCCTTGTGCAATTATGTTCTGTCAGGTTACACAGGAATCAGGAGTTTACAGGCCCCTTTTGAAGTCCACCCACAGATTCTCAGTTTCATTGAGGATTGGACTAAGCCAGCCACAATATCTGCCTTGTTGTCTTTAAACCATTTCTGTGTAGCCTTGGCTCTATGTCTATGGCTTGCTGAAAATCAAATCTTCTCCAAAGTTGCAGTTCTACTGCAGACTGCATCAGGTGCATTTCTGTTTGATACTCTCTCCAAAAGCTGTGACAGGTAAAGAACCTGCAGCAGTTACTTGCACATCTGTCTCTCGCTTCTCTGCTGCTGAAGCTTGTACATCTTTCAGAGGAGTCATAGGTGTCTTGATGGTCTCCTTCCATAGTCTCTTTTGATGGCCTGCTCAAAGCAAATTTATGCATGTGCCATAGTCCTTTTATTTCTTAATAATGGATTTAATTATACTCCATGGGATCATCAATATCTTAGAGATGTTCATAAATCCATCACCTTAGTTATGTTTTTCAATAGCCTTTTCACACAGTTGCTTGAAGTGTTCTTTAGTCTTCATGGTGTAGTTCTATCCAGGAGAACTGATTCAACAGTGACTGGACCTTCCAAATACAGTCAACCTGCAGTTACTTGAGACACATTCACTGCTCTCAGATTATCTGAGTCAGATGATCCTTGATGATCTCAACTGCTCTCTGAAAAACCTGAATTTTGAATTTTACCACCAGCTATATGTGTAGTATATTTAATGCCAGAGCCGTACGTCATAACAGTGAACTTATGCATCAGTTTCATTGTTGGCTTGTACTTTATATGTATCATCTATGTTACTCCTATCATGCATGTTTCCCAATGTGTGGTATATGTTTCCTTGTCCCCCACCTCTCTTTTCTCCCGTCTCGTTCCCTCCTTTGAATTGTAATTGCCGCTATATAAATAAAATTGAAATGAATTAAATTATTACTTTGACATAAAAGAGCCTGTTTTGTAAATTCTTTTGTAAACTAAATTAAGTTGACCACGATTTAATGTTGAAAAGCATGAGTAGAGGAAAACTTCCAAGGGTGGTGAATACTTTTCATAGTTGTTTTTTTTTTTTTGCTTTAGTTGAATATCTCACTTTTCACTCTTTGCTCAGCTTTTACAGAGTTTACTCTGTCAGTTTTTACTTTTGGTCATGTGATAACAGTAATGACTGCTGAATGATCTCCATGACAAATCCCTTGTTTGAAAATTGGAAAAAGCTAGTAAGTGGGTGATTTATTTAGAACTATTAATGACGATTCATGTATGAATAATCATTTCAGTTGAAAGGGCTGATTTTATCTCCCCTTTTCTTGAAAAATATTCTTTAAAAAAAAAAAAAAAATGTCCCGATGCATCAACTTAAACAGAAGACAGTTTTTCACTTTAGTAAAGTAAGGTCAGAATTAAAGTCAAAGACTTCCTATGCACACTAATCTTAGAGGCAGGCCTATTGTCTGCACATCGTTACTAAAGGACTGGGCTGTTCATCACACCCTGCCTGTAAAAAGGCCTGTTAAATAGCGTTTTCTTCATCAGTGTGCCTGCACGTTTTATGAGGCGGTTTTGCTGTAGAGGCTATAATGCGCCATCACGTGCCTGCTGGCCTGCTCTGTCTGCCCACTGGAGCCCTGACTGGTTTCAAAGCACTCCTATCACCTAATGATAATGAATGCACCGTGTCTGCTCACGGTGCTTGGAGGCTCACTGTCAGTCCCATCCACTCACACTCTTGCTCTCCCTGTGAGATCAGCCTCTATGAAGAAAGACTGCTTTCCTGTTTGGTCGCCTGTTGGCTGCTCTGAGTCTGTGGTCCTAAACCTTCTGCCAGAACAATGTGTTTGGGACCCTGTGGTCTAAATAGAAGGAATGCTTTTTAAATCCAAGGCAAACACTTTAGCCACCCGTTAGAAACAGTGCTGAACTCCTGCACTATCCTTCCCCGTATCTTTTGCAAAGGCATCCAGGAAGTCTGAGGAACATATTTCAAAGCTTTATGAAGAAAGAGTTTGACTGTATGAAAGGACTGATGAAGAAATCAATAAACAGGCAGGGCATTTCCTACTGAGTCATTAATAAAACACCAAAGGAGTCCTTTCAAATGTGGCTTTATGTGGTCTGTCCCATCGGGTCAAAGCAGTCTATTTATGCTTCCTCCTCACTGCTGCTATCTCCCCTCCACTCCTTTAGGTCTCTTTAGATAAAAGAGGGTTCATTGTGAACAAAGCAAGGGGTCTGACAGAGCTTTGAGCACCAGCGGTGGACCAAACCATTCTGTTCACTCAGGTTAGATAAAATGGGGAGTATCTGAGCGTGGCAGAGACCATTTGATCATGAGTGATGTGAGGAAGAACAATTATGAATTTCATTGCAAGATAATGGCTGGGAACATGCTGAGACCAGCATCTCAGGGTCTGAATGCTCTTGAAATGTTCACCTCGTTGCATAAATACTATGAAAAAATGCTTAATTTGTCTGTGTTTCTTTTAATGTAAGAGCAGAACATAATGAAGGCATTATAATCTCCTTTAACAGCAATAACAGCCCCCATGTACATGATATTTACATCCACAGTGAGAACATGTGCTGCTAGAGATGGTGTGATAACTTCTCAGACTGAAGTGTTGCTATGGGAACATGACTCATCACAGGTCTTCCTGCTTTACCTGTGGCAGCTGCACAGTACTCATGAAAGCTATTTCGTGCTCCTTTTGTTTGCCAACCAGCAGCGCTGAGCCTCAATTTTCAATAACATGTGATATGTTATCAGATATCTGGGAAAACACAATGAAACACAGGTGCTAAAATGGCTTCTGTTGTGAGATATTTATTTTTTTCAACAGGAAGTATACTGCATTGATAAATACGTTTTGTGGACTTGAGCCTGAATAGAATGAGACTATGACTGAATCATAATCAGTCAGTCAGTCAGTCTGGACCTTGACTGTGTATGGAGCAGCTAAGATATTACACAAACATTGCCTGAAATAAAAGAATGCTACTGCTGAATCCTGTTCCCATTTGGCATTAGTTCACATAACTTATTGATCATATGTCAACTCAATGATTTTAATGTATTAAATGAATTATACAGTATACAACAGAGGTGAGTGCATCCCTGTGCAATATCACTTAAAAAAATCTAATCATTAAAAGTTGAATGGATCATTCTAGAACTGGAGGACATTTTACGTTCCACCCATCAAATTTCTAATAATCCATGTACAAAATACTAAAACATGCAGTTGTTGTGTAAATGTACTTGTCCTGAGACCAAATCTAAAAATACTGGGAGAAAAGAATGTTTGAAAATATTTTTAAAATACAAAGTAAGTCTGGAGTTTCCCCTAAAATGACATTTTTCTCTTGTTTTGGTATTCTTTTTTCAATGATATCTCTTGCAATTGTGGAACTTTTTTTAAATTTTAAATAAACGTAATATTTTAATTATTATGCATGGAATGTGTGTCCCACAATAACCCTGTTAGCATAACCTTTTTAGCTGGTAGAATAAAAAACAGTGAGTCACATGATACACTGGAATTAACATCATCAAACAATTTTCCAAAAGAATGGATAGAGCAAAGCTATGTCCTCTCTTCTGTTTTTCATATTTTCATAACATTGTCAGCCTTCATTGAAGGTCTCACTCTACCTCATATTTTCAGGATAAGACAAATTATTTTTTCTTTGCTGTTTTCCATCAGTAAGTTTGTCCTCTTGGTCAGCAGTAACAGCTAGTTAAATATCTAGCTTCTACTGCTGAGAAAAAGCATAGATTAACAACCCTGTTACTGTGATTAGAGTAGAGTTAGCAAACAACAAATAAAACATGGAATAAAAATGGTACCACTGATGTGTAAGCTGAGCCAATCAAGCCTTTGATAGTTTATTACCTATTACCTATCAATATGGAGCAGAAAATTGTGAAAAAGAAGGTTTATTTTTTAAAAATGTTGTCCTCCCATTCTGGAATGAGCCATATAACCTTGCAATAATGGCATTATTTTGAACAGTAAAATATTTGCTCTTAAAATACAGCATCGGTTTAGATTTACTGAATTAAACATACAGGCAAAGACATAGATTATCATTACTAACATTCAAATCTTTTACTTTTTCCTTACATGTTCACCTGTATGTATGATGACAAATCCAACCCACTCAGCAAGGAGGATAGCAGTGTTACACAGATTTCTGCACAGTTGCCTGAAGTAAAGAAAACATCATGGGCTATCTTCCTATATGTGAAAATGTGACTAACATGTCTGAGGTCATGTTTCTGTTTCTGCTTTTTTTGAAGGTGCAACACCTAACGCAGACATTGCAAACACCGTACGCTGTCACCGCTAGTCATCGTAAAAGAAAACATATGCACAGCAGATGTGTGCGGTCTGAGCTGGGTTTTGTTGCTGTGTGGTGCTTCAGGTATGTTGTCATATACTGAGAAGTGTGGAGGAGGCCCATCTGTCACACCACTACTAACCCTGCAAACACAATCCTGGGCTGTCATTCACAGCACGCCTACATCTTTCCATCCTCACTGGCTTCTTCCCAGCAGGCAGCACTGGTAAAGATAAAATATACTGGAGTTGGGTGCAACATGCAGCTTGGGTGTGCTTGCAGGATATCTGTCGAAAGAAGTCAGCTTATATTATCATGCCTATAGGTGATAGTCATGGTATTTTGCTTCAGGTGGGCTTGAAAATCAATGGGTTGCTGGTTGACAGATTCTTTTAAAATAGAGGTGACCTTGAGAGCAAATATTGATTGGTGCATGATGGATCATTGGAATGTGAGCATCAGCACAGCAGCCTTGAAAGGTTAGCAATTTCCAACCTTGTTTCTAACACTATTCGTATCTTCATCTATATGCTCTGTATGCCTATGGTCTGTATGAACAAAAACAATCAGCTGAAATTTAGTTTATGTCATTATATTGACCCCTAGATGCTTAAGTGGGTCACAAATGACCAAGTGAGGTTGTTTTCTTGTAATGTCTTTGTAATGAAAAGTTTTTGTTATTTCATATTCCAGCTATTCCTCAAAAACATGTTTTCAGCATCATTCCATATAAATATTTAAGTTGCCTTTTATACTTTTAAAGAAATAGTGATATTGTATTGCTACCCCAAGCTCTTTATCACTGATAATATCATGCAAGAGGTGATGCACAAACTTAGAGGGACGGAGAGCAACAACAGCTGGAGGAAAAGAGTGGAAAAATGTCAATAAAATGGATGTTGACATTCTTCTGTTGCTGTTCTGTGTAATAGTCTTCTTTTTCAATTATTAAAACGTTCAAAATCTGTTTTAAAGTGAAAAATAAACATATTTCAAACATGAAAACATTCTTTTGTGGACCAAAACAGAATACAAACAATAATACAAATGATTATTCTTAACCAAAATGAGAAAAAAAATGGCATAAAAACATGTTGATTCTTGTACAGGTCATTTTTGGCCCACTTATGGAAGAGTGTAGGGTCCAGTCACTGGTGCATCTAAGGGTTAAGCATCTTTCAAGTTACAAGTCACAAGTAAAAATTAAAGGTAAAACAATAACCATAAGCAAATACCCACAAGAAGCAGTGAAGCTATCTCTTTCTTTCATAAGAAAATCTGCACACAATGGAAATAAATAATGTAGAAATACAGCAGAGTCTTAAAGGGGGCTGTCAGGATGTAGAGGAAACAGGTAGTACTGACATTTTTTGTCTAAAATATTAAGAGGCAGACTGTCAGCCCTAATTAGAGATTGTTGACTGTAAATATCGAATCACTTCTTGTTCATTTTAGAAAGATCCACAAGAAACCAGAGCGTCAAGCCACAATTTGATTAATGTGACATCAAATTATCTCTGATATATCGTATTGTTGTCTTAATATCATGAGTAAAATTTGCTTCTCAGAATAAAAGTCTGTGCAATATTTGAAACTGCAAAGTATTCTGTTGAAAATATACTTTAGACCGTGTTGTTTGTAGTGAAGGAACAAGATGTCATTGTTGTGTTGTAGCTACATTCAGTGTGAAAACACAGGGATCAGAGGTCAGGTAGTCACAATGTATCGATCAGATACATACAGACTTACTAAGCTATTAATATGCACACCTGGAGGCAACTGAGCAGAAAGACAAGCAGATTAAGGATATGGTAAATGAGAACCACACTGGTGGTTTTGCATGTTTTTGTCCATTTTCAGAATTGCAATGGATCTGAGTTTAATATTCTGCCTTTCGTGCAGCTGCAGGCCAAATTACTCTCATTTTATGACAAGAAATTCAACTTGTTGAGAACAGAAGCTGGCTTGCAATGCAGTTACAACTAGAAAAGCAATCAGAGAGTGCAGTGCTCCGCCAAGACTGTTCATTCCTCCAGATGGCATTGTCAGAAATGCAGCATTTTTTATTTTTAGAAATGCAGCATTTGTTTGTTTATTAGTTATTGATGATCAGAAATCATGGCAACATAGAATGTGGCCATTTAACATAGATGTACCCAACAACACAATGACCTTGCGCTAAGCACAGGCGTGTTATGCATGTGTACGTTATGTATGGATATTGAATCGCGTCACCTAAATATGTAGCAGGCCGCGGGAATTGATGGGACTCAAAAACACCCCCACAATTTAATCAACTGTTCCTTGTATGATTTCCGATGGATATGTCCTGATAAGTCCGCAGTGGTGGATTTGTAGTAGTGTTAACTTGTTGTCATAGTTACAGTGACGCCGTGCCTCTATCTCGCAATGATACAGAAATCTTGAACAAATCTGTGGATCCAGACTATAAGCTGCATCACTGCCAAAATCTAATCACTTGGTCCTTGTGTCATTTCTGACCTTCCCCTAAAATTTCATCCAAATCCATTGGTCCGTTTTTGAGTAATGTTGCTGACAGACAGACAAACAGACAGACGAACATGCCGAACGTCACATAACTCCACCACGTTGCTTGGCGGAGTAACTAGGACCTGTTCTGGAAAATATCCCTTTTTAGTAGTGTTTTGAAGCATTTCAGTTGAGTACAATCAAGGCTGAAAGGATAAACCGAGTTGTGCTATTTCATGTATTTCTTATTGTGAACAAACCCAGAAAATGAGACCAAAACAATGTGTTAGTCTGTTTCTCAATGTTGTATATACCCAACAGAAAGCAACATTCAAACGAAGACCTCTTCTTTTGTCCAGACTGTTTGTCTTAGACATAAATACACCTATTTTCACATCAATGAGATTCTGGCCATTTCCTCAAATGTTTATAAATTCAGCACTAGAGAAATTGCCTCAGACTTGTCTGACCCTTATCCTCATCCAAAACCAAGTAATTAACTAACAGTGAGGTTCACATCTGTGTTCAGAGTTGCCTCACGTCATGATCTTACATACGCACAAGGACAAAATTGTTGGTAACCCTCGGTTAATGAAAGAAAAACCCACAATGGTAACAGAAATAATTTGAATCTGACAAAAGTAATAAGAAATAAAAATTCTATGAAAATTAACCAATGGTTTAATAGAATTATTTTAAAAAATAAAGTCATGAAACAGGCCTGGACAAAAATGATGCCTCACATTACCCACCCAATAATAACACATGGAATGTAAATATTAGTAGCGGTTATGCTGAAAGTAACTTATTGTTAGGTCAAGATATTTAAAACAACCAGTTTAATCTGAATATTTTAGTAGTTGAGCAGCAGACAGTGGAATAGTACCAGGGATCTGTGTACTGCTCGAGACTCTTTCTTCCATAAACCCGCTTGTCCAAAGGCATCATGTTACTCACTACTGTATCTGGGCTTTGACTCTGACACAAGACATAACAACCGCCCTGCTACCTTATGCCTGACCTGAGATTTTCCCCTTCTTCTTCCTGTCTTCAGGCAATACTCCATGCTCTTGGGATGCTGTAAAGGTGAATCTCAAAAGGTGCAGTGCAGGTACAAGATCCGAGTGACATTCCAAGTACCTGCAAGGCTCCAGGGGGAATTCCCCGCTGTGCTGAGATCACACTTTTTCTGAACATATGAAACATTTCTCTTACTGATAAAGGTGACCCAGATGTAGGTTTGAATGAAGGTCTGTTGTACTGTTATATAAGAGAATGCTTGAAAACGTTCAGAGAATTCTTTGTTGTAGGACTGAGGTTGTGAGGTGCTTGCAAGGATTCAATTTTGGTTTCAGTGTGCTCAGCTCCAGTCTTGCTTTCACTGCAAAAACATCACATTCATTGTGTCACTCTCTTTGTGTACTGAAAACTCCTCATGATTAGGTTTAGGTATGAATATAAAACATGGACCAGGCATAATCAGCATTTTTACTAATGGATTATTTACGTACTCTCAAAAAGTAGATATGGTAAAATTGCTGTTTTGTCTAACTAGTGGCAACCAATACAGGTCTGGCTGCACCACACTACAGGCTTATCTCCTCCCATCCATCCATCCATCCATCCATCCATCCATCCATCCATCCATCCATCCATCCATCCATCCAGTGGCAGCTTGCTAAGCAGGTAAATCCAGATGCTCTTTTACCCAGAAGCACCCTTCAGTTGCTCCTGTGGGATTCCCAAGCATTTCCATTGCAGAGAAGATATGGAATCTTTCCAGTCAGTTCTGGGTCTACCCTGGATCCCTTCCCAGGTTGGACATGTCCAGAAAACTTGTAAAGGAAGGCACCAAGGGGTGATTTTGAGCTTCATTCAGATGTCTGACCTCCTAAAGCTGAGTCCAATCACCCTGCACAGGAAACTCCTTTTACCCACATAATTTTTTTAGTCACTGCCCAGACCATAGGTGAGGGTGGAAACAAAGACCGACTGGTAAACCCTTTCGATTCAGCTCTCACTTCACCACGACAGACTGGTACAACGCCTGCATTAATGCTAAAGCTGCACCAAGCTGTCTGTTGGTCTCACACTTGCATTTTACCTGTCACTAATGAGCAATATCCCAACATACTTAATCTCCTTTGCTTGAAGCTGCAACTCACCCCCAACCTGGCAGGAACAATCCACTGGTTTCTGGCAGAGAACAATGGTCGAAGTCTTGAAGGTACTGACTATTATTCTGGCCATTGTGTGCTGAAAATCACAGTGAAGCCACCATGTCATGTGCAAAAAGCAGCTCTTCAATCGGACACCTGGCAACCCTCCATACTTCGACTGCACCTTGACATTCTGTCCATAAGCTGTACCACAAACAAGACTGGAGACAAGGGGCCACCCTGGCCGAGTCCAGCACCCACTGGATCATATTTGACTTTGAGCCACAAAAACAGCAAGTCAAGTCAATCAATCTGTCTAAACTTTCAGTAAAAGTTCATCACATACAGACTGTAGCTCATAGTTTATCCATCACTAAACTATGCGAACATAGAGCAATAATAAATTCAGTCTGAAATTCAAAACATCATCTGAACAATCAATCAGAAATTTTATTTCACTTTCAGAACAGAGTAGCAGGATTTAGTGATTTGGAGGCTGCAGATGAACTCTGTCTTACTTTATTTTCAGTTTTAGTTATTACTAGTGTTAGTGGTAGAAGAAGCACTTAAACTGATTTTTCACTAAACTATCAAAATCTCTGTAAAAAAAAATACTGTTGAAGTCTGGCATTAACTTTATACTCAAAAGTGAAGAGTTTTTTCAGCAAATGCTCTGGCATTTACTTAATATCTGATTTAGCTGGAGCTTTTAATTCTGACATAATTCTGAACACTTTATTGGAACACACTACACAATGTAATATTTTTTGTGTAAAATCTTTGATCTGTCCACAGGACTCGTCAACACAACATATTCTGTTCTTAACTACTTTAATTTTTCTCTTCAAAAAATTAACAACAACAAAAAAAAAACAATCAAAAAGTACCAATAAGATTACCATTAAAGTTTCAACCATCAGTTTAAGCCTCCTTTCTAGCCCCCTGAAATAGATGTTACTGGAGTGGCTAAGCAGTGTCATACCCCAATTATTGGAGCTCCCGTTAGGTCCCTCTTTTTAAAAATGGGAACCACCACCTCAGTCTGCCAGTCCACAGGCACAGTCTGTGGCCGCCATGCGACACTGAAGAGATGTGTCAGCAATGACAGCCCAACAGTGTCCAGAGCCTTCAGCATGTCAGGGTGAATCTCCTCCACACCTGGCCTCCTGCCACCAAGGAGCTTCTTAACTCCCTCAGGAACTTCCACTACAGACTATAGGCAAGTCTTCTCCAGAAGCTTCAGACTCTGCCTTATCCAAAGAGGATGTTTAAGAGATCCTCAAAGTGTTCCTTCCACTACCTGTATATACTCCCATTTCTAATCAACAGTTCCCACCCATCCTCCTCTGCCCAGGTTTTTGCTTCTGTGACTGCTCTGGCTGCATCCCGTCTGGCTGCCCATGACATGAGGACAGAACAGCAAGAATCAAGGAGGCATTCTGGAGGAGTTCTGAGTGAGGATGCACAGATGTATCTCTGATCAAGTATTTTCCGCACCCATGATATAAAAGAGGTCTGACACACAGCTGCAATATACGTAATGTATAATGTACAGCTGTGCCACATGTCATATTTAATTAACAATGTTGTAAAACAACAGCTCCAAGGTGAGGATGGCTTATAGCGTTAAATACCAGTTGTGTTGACTCGTCTCACCTTGTGTTTCTTCCTCGCCTCCTCCACTTGCATCTCTGGTGGGAGGCACTAAGGCGTGGGACAAAGAGAGGAAGAAAAGAATCCAGGATGTACAATCAGTGTAATGTGATGAAAAGTTGAACATTCTTCAGCTACTTTGGTCTTCTTACCAGACATCACTGTCTTGAGAAAAGAATCATTCAAGGGATGGCTAATGGAAGCAGAAAAAGAGGTGGACCTTCAGCGAGTTTGCTTGACGACATTAAAGACAACAAAGGATCTGGAATTGTTGTAGGCTACTAAAGCTGCTGCTGACTGTAGACGATGGCGTTCTCTCATTAGAAAGGTGACATTAAATGCTGACTGTACTGATGAAGGTGAAGCAACAGTATCTGTGGACTAGCATGTCAGAATGTTTTTACCTGCTCACAAGAGATGTTAATGATTATTTGTTAATCCTTGTGTTTAATATTTTTCATTTTGCTTCGCCAATTGAAGAATTGAAATTTTAGATTTTGCTGTTTAATTTATAATTCAACAAAGCTGATGTTCACTACCGTTCAAAAGTTTGGGGTCAACCAGGCAATTTCAATTCAATTCAATTCAATTCACTTTTATTTATATAGTTCCAATTACAATTCACATTGTCTCAAGATGCTTTACAGAACAGTAGTCTCACCCTTGCATTATTCTTTTTTATTATATCTTCTATTACTAGAGATGAGTTGTCTATCACCTGTGCATGCTTAGTTCATCTTATCTCTAATCCATTCTTTCTTCTGGGCTTTACCTTGTCTCATAATGTAAGTTGACTAAACTCAGAACTAGGGATTAATGTTTTTTCCTTTGCTGTTTCTGTTACTGTCTAAATGCTGTATAGTTTATTGCTGAATCACCGTGTTTGAATGCATTTTTTTAAACTCCTACAGGGCCTCAGGGCATTTTGGAGGATGCCTGAAACTGCAGTGAATGATAACTCACATAAAAGCTATCTCATGTGTGGCTCTAAAGCTGTGTACAGTGCTTTACTCTGATACATCAGTTAGGTAATACACCGGCGCTGGGAGTTATATTGGAGGTGACACCCCATCACACCTATAAATAGCTTTGCATTTCTCCCCCAGGAGCCCAGCTGTAGCTCTCTCCCAGCATTTGATCTCTCGTTTGTAGGGAATCGACATCAGCCGCTGCTGCTTTGCCTCCCTGACTTGCTGACTCCAGCACGCAAACACATGCGCCATATAACACAGCTAATGTTAGCACACACACATCCAGTGCTGCATTACAGCTGGAATATAGTACACAGAAAGACTTTCATCAGCTACCTTGATGGTGAGTCTCTTCTCAGTCATTTCACACACAGTTTCCCTCAGGGTTTTCCTAAACTGCACTTCTTAATGACTCACATAATCACTTTAGTCACCTACGATTGTTATGTACAAGGTAGCAGGCCCTGAGTAAAGTGATTTCTCCAATTCTGTATCACTCTTCAATAAAATAAACCAATGCACTTAATGTGAGGGGATGGGGATTCAGGCGCAAGGCCAGCACAAGACTCTTAACAAGTAGGAGTATGAAGCAAATGAAATCTGGAAAAATAAGGATGTAGAATACCCCTGCAGGCTGTGTCTGACCCCAGTGAGTCACTGTCTACATGAGCTTCTAAAGAACTGGCCATGACTCAGTAACAAGCACTAACATTTCTGAAGTGTACTTCTGCTGCTGCCTACAATACTCCGACTTGGACTGGAAACCATTTTAACACTTGCAATTTCATGCCATGACTAAGCAGTGCCTGTTATTAATTATATATATTTTAAAATGCGATTCTTTTCTAATAGGCTTTTCTTCCACAATTAATATGACGTACATGTACATTGTTAATCATATCATATGTAAAATACAGATTTTTTAGCTGAAAAACCAAATAAAAGGATTACAAAGTATGTGGAGTATTGCTTTATAGCAAAGTAGACCATAGAAGGGATTCAAAGGGGCAACTGGGGACTTTATTCATGATTAACAAATCATTAACTAATGATTTGTAGCTATAGACCATTTGGAACAGTCTTTACATACTGAATTTGTCTTGGAAGTTGTGGTTTTATTCACAGGTAATAAATTACTTATTAATGCTTTATAGATCAATTCAAAATTTGCTTTAACATGACCAAGTTTTAGGGAAAAAAATGCTTCATCTGGTTCTTACCACTGTCACACAAGGCACTATCTATAAAAGCATATAACTAATGGCTTTACGAATTGAAAAATGTAACTCAATCTTTGTATATCTGCTACAGTTCATAACAAAATCAACTTTAGGACATTAGGGTTTCAAAGTCCTTAAAAAATGATTTTTGTTGGTGTTTACCTCTTTTGATACCATAGAATTTACAAAGACAAGCTCAGGGTTGCTAGGTTAGGTAGCTGTAGCTCCAGTTAATTATAAGACCACCTGTATCCCATGAAAGATCAGCTAAGCATGTGAATTTCAATGTATTTATTAGCAACATAAATATTTACAGCTCCTGATGAGATAGCCATTTAGGAAGTGACAAACTTGTGACCCCTTATTAACATCTTGGTGCCATACACTAATTAGCCACAGCATGAAAAGCAGGTGAAGTCAATAACAGTGGTCACCTTATTAACAATACAATGTTCTGCTGGGAACCTTGGATTCTGGCATTCATATGGACGTTGCTTTGACATCTAAACGCTTTTAAAGACCATGCAATCCCTTCATGGCAGCCTGAGGTGGCAGTGACCAAAAACTGCTCAAGAACCTCTCAAAGAACCTGACAAAAATCCCAAAGTGTTGACCCAGCTTCCAAACTCTCCAGAGAGTAACTGAATTGAAGTCCTGCTTCCATGCTATGCAGGTCAAAGCTGTTTGGCAGCATGAGGGGAACCTACACAGCATTAGGTTGGTGGTTTCAACACTGTAGCACATCAGTCTACACTACCAGTCAAAAGTTTGGGGTCACTCATGTCCTTGTTTTTGAAAGAAAAGCATTTTTTGTCGATGAAGTTAACATTAAATGAATCAGAAATCGATATTGTTAATGTGGTAAATGACTATTCTAGCTGGAAACAGCTGATTTTTAATGGAATATCTCCATAGGAGTACAGAGGAACATTTCCAGCAACCATCACTCCTGTGTTCTAATGCTACATTATGTTAGCTAATGGTGCTGAAAGGCTCATTGATGATTAGAAAACCCTTGTGCAGTTATGTTAGCACATGAATAAAAGTGTGAGTTTTCATGGAAAACATAAAATTGTCTGGGTGACCCCAAACTTTTGAATGGTAGTAAATACACTGTTAACTGCACATATGTTTACCTTAGGAAGTTATATGCCTGTGATTATTTACTAATGGATTACCAGTATTTAAAACAGTACCACTAAATAAAAAAGAACTTAGCCAAGCTGTATTTATACTCCCACTCCTCAGTAATTCTAAATGACTCATGTAGTACATATCATTCAGAAATCAGAAACAAAGGTTATTTATCAGAAACTCTAGCCATGCAGGCAATTACTATAGCTCTAATTGTGTTTTTTCTCATAATTTTTGAAAAATAATAAGGGTTTTCACAAATCACTTTCCAGTTCAATGAAAGGTATTAAGCGAACAAACTCAACTAGTTTTTAAAATTCTATTGCTGTTTGAGCTCAAATTTTCTTACCACCATTTAAAAATGTTGTTCTTCTTCACGTCTCATAAAAGGACTGTGACGTTTTTGGTTAGTTAAAGTAATTTTATGAAGCAGATTTGATTGGTCGTGACCCAGCTGGTGTGGAAATGAAAATAACACTTAGTTTGCAATGGTATAAAAAATACTGCACATTTTATTAGTTCAGGTACTCAAAGTATAATAAAAACAACAGCAGTAACTTCAAGACGTATTAAAACAGCTGCTTCTTGTCTTCTAAATGGATGTCATTTTGTATATATTTGCATACCAGAGCAAATTATGATAGTACACAATAAATCTACGTGAGCCTATAAATAATTCATTTCAGGAAAAGGATCCGTTTGCTCGTATGCACCTGGTGCCATTGGTCACGGCAGATGCGTCTCCAATTATCCAGGGGCAAATCCCGGGGTTTCGCTGCTCCTTTTCCACTCTAGACCCACGCTGATATCTGAGCAACGCGGTCCACGCAAGAAATTGACGTATGAATCGATTAGTTGATGGCTGATTTGGGTTTGCGCCCAAGTTTACGCAAAGGAAAATCAAACAAGGCACCAACAGATGGAAAATCTGATAAAAGACTCCTCCAAAATGCCAGAAATGATGCGTGATTTGAAAGTACACTGTGTCTCTGGCTGTGATGTGACCGATGCTGGACGTGTTATGTAAAACTGCCCTTCGTTTCAGTAGACATGCTGCTCTCCACCCCGGTGCCCCTCAGTCCTCCCTGCCGCCTCCGTAAACGGTCCTAGTGGCTGAAAGGCAGGCCACATGCGCCGCGTTCACTTTGCAAAGCTACACTGGTGGACTTGTCGGATGTTAATGGATACTAATGGGCATATTTGAGGAGAGCGGTGGCTGCGGCTGCTCGGTTCAGCACGCTGGAGAGCGCTCCGGGAAATTAGAGAGGTCGGCGGCGCGGGATGCTTGAGGACTTCACTGAAATCCATTCGGGGATCTGCTGGAGAGGTGAGCGACGGGTGACCATGTTTCATCTGAAGTGCTTAATACCATCCACGGGAGCAGTTTACCGCAGAGTGGACTTTCTGGAATAAGACATGGACTTTGCTGAAATTATTTTCGCTCTGTTCATCGTCGTGGTCGCGGTCATCTCGCTGCTGTCAAACTTGTTGGTGCTGCTATGTTTCGTGCACAGCACCGAGATACGCCGACAGGTTCCAGGTGTGTTCACCATGAACTTGTCCTTCTGCAACATACTCATCACCGTTCTGAACATGCCGGCCACTTTAGTGGGGATCATCAGGAAGCAGCAGCCCTTTGGAGACTGCGTTTGTCACACGGTGAGCTTTCTGGAGACTTTTCTGACCGCCAACACCATGCTGAGTATGGCAGCTCTCAGCATAGACCGGTGGATAGCGGTGGTCTTCCCGCTCAGCTACTCCACTAAGATGCGCTACAAGGACGCAGTGATTATGGTGTGCTACTCCTGGCTGCACTCCTTCACATTCTCCCTCACGGCTCTGCTCTTCTCCTGGGTCGACTACAGCGACGTTTACGCGTCTTGCACTTTGCAGCCCAACGAGGAAGACCGCGACAGGATTAAGTTTACAATCTTCACCATCGTTTTCCACGTTACCAGTTTCATGCTGTCGCTTCTCATCTTGTGTTTCACCTACTTAAAGGTGTTAAAAGTCGCCCGGTTTCACTGCAAGAGGATTGACATTATCACAATGCAGACTCTTTTTCTGCTGGTCGACATTCACCCCAGGTACTTCATCTCCCGTCTTCCTCATTTAGGAGCATGCTTTCAAATTGCCCTTTCAATGTCTAATGCATACTTCTGTGAAAATTTTGGGAAAGACTGAATCTCTTGTGTTGTTTTCAGCGTGAAACAAAGATGTTTAGCTGAGCAAAAGAGGAGAAAGCAGAGAGCCACAAAGAAGATCAGCATCTTCATCGGCTCATTTATCGTCTGCTTTGCTCCTTATGTAATTACACGGTAAGTCAGGCTGACAGTAACTCATAAAGCATTTCATTTCCTGTAAAACGTTTGTCCAGCAGTTTTTAAAAAATGACCCTAATGGCTAATAATACAGTTAGAGCAGCAGTGAGTGATTAAGCCTGAAGATAAGGAGTAAAACGTTTTCTCTGCGTTGTCCTCTATCACACACGTCTGTCACAGCATCAGATCAGAGGCAAAAAAAACCCCAAAAAACAAACACCTGAAGTGTATAATGACATTGCAGTTTGGTCTTAGATCACAGCACACTACCTATAATCTTGTAGGTCACGTCTCTTAACCAGCAGATGGCTAATCTGCACATATACAGGTTGCCATGCTGCTTCCACTTGAACACACACAACAAAGTGCTGGACAATACAGCTCAGACAACTAAACGTCGCTCTCAGAGAAGAGAGTAGCTGCTTCAGAGGCCCACAGACTTCTTGTCAGCCAGATGCCAGCCAGCTGTGGTGCACCTATGGCAGGGAAGACAGAGAACACATTAAGCAGGAAACATGTCTAAGGAGTAACCTCCTGACCGGATCTACACACTGAAAGTATCCTGAGTGACACCAGATCATCTGATGGTGATAATCCTTCCACATACACAAGCGTTCAAAAGTTTAGGGTCAACCAGACAATTTCATGTTTTCCAAGAAAACTCACACTTTTATTCATGTGCTAACATAACTGCACAAGGGTTTTCTAATCATCAATTAGCCTTTCAACATCATTAGCTAACACAATGTAGCATTAGAACACAGGAGTGATGGTTGCTGGAAATGTTCCTCTGTACCTCTATGGAGATATTCCATTAAAAATCAGCCGTTTCCAGCTAGAATAGTCATTTACCACATTAACTATGTCTAGATTGTATTTATGATTAATTTAATGTTATCTTCATTGAAAAAACTGCTTCTCTTTCAAAAACAAGGACATTTCTAAGTGACCCCAAACTTTTGAACAGTGGTGTATGTTTGTGTTGTACTTCTGCATTTAGCACTGTAACGCATCATTTGCTGAGGATGCAACTGAAATATTCTTTGCCTCTGTGACAAACTGATACTTTTGTTTGTTTTGTATTGTTAATTAGCAGAACATGGGAACTGTATGGTCCAATCTTTAAAAAGATGCAGCCCTCTAAAGTGTTTTCAACTGATTTTCAGCTCCCTATGCAAAACTGCAACACCATCATCCTTAAAATACCAACATATCTGCAATGACCTTGTGCACATTTATGCTGAAATGAGAAAACAACAACTTAGAAAGAAAATAGAAAGAAAGTAAAATATTTAAGATTACATTTATTTCCTTGGAAAATATCATTTATTCACTGTTATTTTTATGTTTTGATGAGATTTTAATGTGGTATCGAGAATTCCTAATTGATAGACAATGAATTTAGTTAATAATGCCCAATGATAAACAGGCTTAAAACATGGGTCATTTTGTTGCGATACAGTAAATGATAAAATGGTAAATTAGGAAATAGCTAATTTCTTTTTTTAATTAGTTTTTTATTTTGGCACTTTAAAATGTTGCATAAAAATCATTTTTAAACCAAATTTTCAGAGGAGCATAAAGAATTTAAACATACAAACCTGGGATAAAACCTGTAAAAAAAAAATCACACTATACTTCCTTTAGCAAAGAAAAACATACATCTTTCCCCATTTTTGACCCTTTATTGTGTCTCTTTGGTGTAAAATATTGTAGGTTCAGTTTTACCTGATCAGCTGACAATAACATCAGATGAAAGCGCTGACAGGCACCTTAACTAAAATGTGCTTTGTTTCGTCATGTTTCTCCTGACACCCCATCAGGCTGGCTGAGCTTCTTCCCTTCGTGGACATCAACCGCCACTGGGGAATCATCAGTAAGTGCCTGACATACAGCAAGGCTGCGTCCGACCCCTTTGCCTACTCCCTCCTGCGTCAGCAGTACAGGAAAGTCCTGGTTACCGTCGTCAACAGGCTGCTCCGCCGTGACCTGTACCCTTCATCTGGCCATAACAGCTCTTTAGACACCGAGAATGACTACTGTCTCCAGAGGATCAGCTAATGGCAAACACAGGACACAGCAGATACACACTACAGTCCAAGCCAAAAATAAAGGTTGCCTCTTGAAAGACTGTAGGCGGAGGAGGTAGAATTTAGAGCGAGAGAGAGAGAGACGACTGGATATTGTTAGCAAGGGAAAAGAGCGTAGAAAGAGAGGACACATGGTGGGTGGAGGGCAAAAAAAAGGGAAAAATACGGAAGATAGTGGGTGGAGAAGAATGAAAAGACAGTAATGAAGGGGAGGATGAAGAGGCTAAAGGGTGAAGAAGAAATGGATGAGGGAGAGGCAGGAACAATGTGGAGATGTTGGCCTGACAGATGACAGTATCGGTAAACAAGGGATGTGTGATTCATCACCGACAACAAACCACACAAACCACAAAGATGCACACACAGATCAATCCCACTGAATCTGTTAGGGTTCAGATTAATCTCAGACTGAAAGACCACACAGCTGGAGATGTGCCCTTCCTCACTTTGACAGATATGTAAAAAGTGGCCTTTTGTACTGTACCAACCTCTTTATAGTTCTGGCACATCCACATGATCTGATCCAGCCACACTGCTGTGACAGAACCTGGTAGGCGGTTAAGTGAAGTTTTTCCAGCGTCTGGATAATGGATGTACTCTACTGCTGCACATTATTGCCATGTTCTGTATTGACCGTGTTAGACTACTTGCAGTGTCATGTCAGTCACTGAATATTGATGCACTTTGTCTAATTCTCTCAGAGCTACCATAGTTACAGGAGCCAAAGGCAATTGAAATTTACACCATAATGTTGAAGGGTAAGTCTGGTGATCGCCTATAGTTTTTTCATTGTCTACAACTTCCATGAAATGACAAAAAAAAAGTACAATATGTTGCGAGCTTTCCTAACTTTGTGTATTTTGGGATTTTTTTTGTCTTCATTTGAGTGACAGAAGCTGACTGACAGTGAACAAAGGAAAGGGATAAGACTTGCAAAATAGGTTCAGGTCCTTAACCAGAATCAAAATAGAAACATTTCAACTTTAGGGATGTGTATTCTAACCAGTCTGCCACCAGAGGCCTCAGTGAGATAAGTGCTTCAATTTGAAAAAACTCGTTTTAGTTCAGGGGCCACATTCAGCCCAATTTGATCCCAGAAAATCAGGGCTTAATAACCTATAAATAAGGACAACTCCAAATTCTTCCCTTTGTTTCAGTGCAAAAAAGCACATTCCACAACGTTCACATTAAATGAATTATCTTTTTACAAAACATCCTGAATAATATGAAGTTTCTTAAGAAAAATAAGTGAAATTTCAACAGTGTTATGCCTCAGTATATCATTTACACGGTGCATTTACAAAGACACAAAACATTTTGTCGCAGGTATCTGGAACTGATCAAAAATAGTATTTTACAACTTGTCAGGATCTAGAAATGATTGAAAATGTACATTTATTTCCACACCTGTGTAGTAATCCTGACATACCACACAAACTAAACATTTAAGAAAGAAGGTTCAGTTGTCCCCATGCCTTGTAAATGTCCAAAATTTATACACAAAAAATGCATAAATGTTATGGCAGTGCATCAACAATAGCCAATATTATATTGCACAATGTTCAATGCCTTAAATATTTTCACAGTATGGATTCATTTTCGCCACTCACACTTTGTGAAGTCATCCTGCGGCTTGGATTGGAGCCTCTGGCAGGACAGTTTTGGCCCACAGGCCGTATGTTTACCACCCCTGCTCTACAGGCATTTATGAAACCACTAAAAGCTCTTTTTGGATCAAAGTTACATATTCTGCAGTTTCTTTTCATGAAAAGCATCCCCTCCTGTCTGACACTGGCTTAGATAAAGAAGTCTCTGCTTCTTTCTTCACCAACACCTCCTCCACTAGATGCTGCTCTAAGTGCTGCTCACCTGCAGCTCAGCTTCAAAACTGCAAAACTACTCTGCATGACACAATCACAAGATGTAAAACTGGAGTAATTTATCCATAAAATGATTCTGAGATCTGTTTACCATGTGTTTGCTTAGTCTGCAAAGTGTCACAGTTGTGTCGTACGTTGTTTAATGAACTCTCCTGTGGATTAAACCAGCATATTCTCAACTCCAGGAGGCAGGAGGCTTTCCACTCCTTGGCGCCAGACCATAAAAATGTTCCAGAAATTCTTTACACGTGTACATCTAAAATTGCTTTCAAATATCTATAGCTGTAATCCTAACCTCCTAAGATCTGGACACCCCAGAATCTATTGATTGTTGGATTTGGTCTTTTCATGGGTTTTGTTCACAGCATTTGAACACAGCGTAGCACCAGACTCACCCTTTAAAGTGTGACTTTGTAACTGAATGTACTAGATAGCCCACTTTTATCTGAAATGCATTTGTACAAATGTGTTTTGTTTTTTTCGTTCAGTTTTTGCCAGTTGACTGGAAAAATGTTTCTATGGATATTTACACAATCTGGGTATATATTTTGCACTGTAAAGGAACAACGTTTTGTCTAGATAATTGGGCAGCAATGTGATGTAGCATAGGAATGGTTTTAAAGTGCTTTAAAACTAAAACACACTCCTTTGTGTTTGTGCCAGGTTTGATATGTGACTTTTTCAGCTGCTCTATACTTAAACCAGAAGAGCTGCTTTATTATTAAAAATCTATTTATTTTGATGTATTTTACTCACATGTATTTTTCCTCCTGAAGCCACTTGCTGTTCTTTGACAGTGTGATTAGCTGTTAGTGGTACATGTGCAATAAAAGCTGTCAGTTATAAAGCTATTAAACTATTTATGTTTTCACAATAATGTCAATGAATCTAGATAACGCAATTTACTTACATCGTATTTAATTGCAGGCTTCAAGTTGTGAGTTTGTAAATTAAATTCAACCAGTAAAGGTAAATGTAGCAGGATGTTTACAACTATGGAAACATTACAGGCAATGTTTAGAATCTGGAATTGATAGAAGAAGCTCAGTAACGTAAATCTGGAACGGCTCAAAAAGGAAATCTAATTTACCATCACCTTCATGCCTGTTGCTGCATTGCATTTTGTTACATTCATCCGGCTTGTGGCCTGACATGAACAACCTCTGCAACAGCATTATTGCCAATTGTTATTAATGAAACAAATCAAAGATCATTTTCATTAATTAATTCATTCTAACTAAATAATGTCTGGGTTAATTTGATGAATTGAAATAGCCAAGAGTAATTACACTACCATTCAAAAGCTTGGGGTCCCTTAGAAAGTCCTTATTTTTGAAAGAAAAGCAATTTTCTTCAATAAAGATAACATTAAATCAATCAGACATCCAGTGTATAGATTGTTAATGTGGTAAATGATTATTCTAGTTAGAAACTGCTGAATATCTCCATAGAGGTACAGAGGAACATTTCCAGCAACCATCACTCCTGTGTTCTAATGCTACATTGTGTTAGCTAATGGTGTTGAAAGGCTCATTGATGATTAGAAAACCCTTGTGCAATTATGTTAGGACATGAATAAAAGTGAGTTTTCATGGAAAGCATGAAATTGTCTGGTTGACCCCAAACTGAATCAGTCTCAAGTATTGTGTGACTTGCTCAACCAGCAGCACCTCTGAATTCAAGCAATTCATGCTAAAAGCAACTTAAGGTTGTACTGAAGCCATGACTATAGGCTATTTTAACACATCCTTATAAACCCCAGTGGTCTGAACCTGATAAAGGAGGAACTACTAATTAAAGCTGCTCAAACGGAAAATGTATGCAGAGCAAAATATGTCACAGCTGCTGAAGATTAACAGGACTGACTCGACAGAATAAGTGTAAAGACAGACCTATCTGACTGTTTAAAGACAACATCTCTTTCAGTATAATTTCAGTATAAACTTCTGATTAGGCCCGAAGAGAACTTATAAATGGTTTACTTCAGAGGAACATGAACGAGTCTGCAGGTCATGGTGAATACCTCCACCTGCTTTCACACTTCAGTCCACTTTAAAATGGGGATTACTTCCTTGACTGATCACATTTGTTAATTCAGAGGATGCACTTTAAACAAGCAAATTAAAATCAGAAACAAGATTGGAAAAACTGCACCTACAATTAAAAGGACTAATACAACAGTTTACCGATTCTCTGTTAGAAATAAAAGTGATGCAAATTGAACTTCAGTTAAAGTACTGCATTGTTATTATTAAAATATACTTGTAGCACAAAAGGTAAATCTACTCATTATGCAGAATTGGATGGAAAAAAGCTTAATGACTGTGCCACAAACTAAGGTTTAAAAAGCATTTTTCTTACACGGTTTATACTTCTACTTTACAACAATGAGTCATGAGTAAATAGCCACAGTCATAAATTAAAAAGTGAATACTGTATGGTAATGTTGTGGTTGCTATCCCCTAAAAGGGCCTCCTCTCCAAAAAAAGAAGAAAACCAGTTATTTTATCTGTAAAGAATACCCTATACATAAGCTAGCAACACTTACTTCTATTTTAACCATGTCTTAGTGGTTGATTGCCTTCTTTAAAATGTGATATGCTGTTAACTAACTTTCCAAATGTCTACAACATGCTTATTTATCTTGATACAAAATGCTCAACTCCTATAATTGTGCACATATTTGTCCACAGATGATTGTACACAGTTTCAAACACTGACTCAGTCTTGTGCACAGATCAGCACCTTATTCTTCATCACAGAGACACTTGATCAAAATAATTCACTGCCAGCATACGGATGCTTTCCATAGCGGCTCGTCTTTCCCCATAAGGCTTCATTTCCATTCTGTTTCTGGGCTGTGCAGTAATTTGCATAATACATGACCGCGTTAAGGATCTAATCAATATTCCTGATTTAGCTGAAGGACACAGTAGCATTTTTACTTTAACTCCACACTATCTTCTTCCTGCTGCCAGCCTGCCGTCATGATGAATATTCTGGTTTCCTATTATGCTAATTCAGGAGAGACACCATATAATTAGTTGGATAAGTAACAAATGTTCACTTTGAAAATGGATGCAGCCATAACAATATTTTATTTGTGTGATAATCTTTGGGATTTATGTTGTTTTTGTGCATGTGTGATCAAGCTACTGAAACATCAACATAGTAGCTGCTCAGCTAATGGGTGTATATTACCATCTCTAAGATAAGAAAGTCAAAGCAGTAAGCAAGAAACTAAACAAGGTAAACCGCAAGGTAATAAACACAAGAAAGGACAAATGACGGTATAATGCATGTTACTACGATATCTTTCATGTATTATTGTGCTAGAAAGTAATTTTGGAACAATATAGGACAGAGACATCAAACACCAATCAGCCATTAAAGTAAAATCACTGACAGGTGAAGTGAATGACATCAACTGAAAGGCACTGACCTCCAAAGTCCCCAGATCCAAATCTGACTGAGCATCAACAGAATGTGCTGAAACAAGTGTGATCAACCAAGGCCCCAAACTGCACACCCAAAGGGGCACCAATACACTATTAGGCTTTACTGATGTAGCGAAAGCCCATAGTCCAACAAGACAATGCCCTTTGCCACACAGCAAGGTCAGCTGATGCCTGGATGCAGAACCAGAACATAGGAACCATGCCTTGTCCTGCTCAATCACCAGATCTAAATGCAATTAAAAACCTGTAGAAAATCATCAAACGCAAAATAGAGAACCACAAGCCCAAAAACTAAGCAAATTAGTTTGAATTAGTGCAAGAGGAATGGGCTGCTGTGACAGCAGAACAATGTCAGAAGCTGGTGGAAAGAATGTCAAGATGCATGACTGTAGTCATCAGAAACAATGGTTATGCAATCAAGCACTAACTCCTGTGTTTATCATATGACTAAAACAGACAGAAAAGAAAACATGGAATCCTAAAAGCACTGTTTTTGATAGTACAATGAATAGCTATTGATGTAAGAACTTAAGTGATTTTGGTTATCATCAAGAAAAGCATGGAAAATGTCTAGATATCAGCTCTGACATTAATCTCTTCCGAGCTGTTTTTGTTGCTATCATTATATTAGTCCAAACAAAAGCACCTTTAGTGATACCAGGCATTAAAATGAACAAGAAATTGAAGAAAACAAGGGTGGTCTAATAATTTTTTCCATGACTGTGTTTGTGGAGTCTGTGCTCCAGTCTTTATCCAGACTTCACTACACGTCTGTTTCCTCTGTAATTTGATAGTGAACCGTAATATTGGTAATAAAGTCGCTTAGAGGAAAGTTCAGAAGGAATTGTTGCAGACTTCACACACACACACACACACACACACACACACACACACACACACACACACACACACACACACACACACACACACACACACACACACACACACACACACACACACCCCTCTGGCTGAGTGTGTGAGGTGCCACATCGCGGACAGACCTAAGTGTTGGAAAATGCTGCTGATCCTGCTGCAGTTGTTGGTCCGTGCGTCCTGCGCCGCTCCACGGTGTGACCCGGGATATCGAGGTAACGTTAGTCAGCTCGTGTCATTCCACACTTTATGCTGATGTGTGCATCTGGACCTGCTGCTTAAACTCTACACGGCATGTTTACGCGTGTAAGATGTGGACTTTTCCAGACTGAGACGCTCACTTTGATGCTGTAAAACTTACGAAAAAACACATGTATGCGGCTTTTAAAGCTACAGGGGGATTATTAACGTGATTAGATGTTGGGCTTGTCATGTCTTATTATTATTATTATTATTATTAATATGTGTGTTTTTCAACTTCAATGAATAAAATGCATAGGCGCTTTGATAATCCTCTCATGACTGTAGACTGACGCATTTTAGAAAGCAACTGAAACAATCCCAGGAGCTGATCCAGCTGAGCGTTTGGTAGGCCACAGAGGCATTTACAGAAACCACTCTGCCATCTAGTGTCTGCCTCAGTGTCAGCCAATAACGTGCTGATGTGTCTCTTGCAGGACTGTGCAAGCCAACAGTGGAAGAAAAACGTAAGTACCCTTGGGCTGGGCGGAAGAACAGTGTCATGCATGTCACCCGGCCGGCCTCATGTTTTAGCAGCATGATTGCTATTTTGTAAAGGGTGCTTTCCTTTCCTTTCCTTTTGTTCTACTTTTTAGCCTCAGACCAACCAATCTCTCGTGTCTGTGGCATCAGACAAACATCCGTCCTCAAGTATGCCCCCTCACCCCCTCTGACAGGTCATGGCTGTTTTCCACAACAAGCAGGATGAGATCATAAGTCTTACTGGGTGTAGTCTTGATAGAAAATGGACCCAAATCCACAAAACCACTGAGTATTTTTAGATGATCGATAGCAGCATGAAATATTCAAATTCTAATTTCCAGAGATAATAGAAATATTTAGGGCTAGATAATTGAGGACGGCACAGTGAGGCTCGTGATGAAGAGCCCTGACAGATGGAGATACATATCTTATTCCTTGAAAATGAGACTGTTAAAATTAGAGTCTTTCAGCTGATCAATCTTGAATAATAATTTCACTCGTAAACGTCCCTAATCTATCTGAATTTCTTTAGCCAAATGTGCAGATTTGGTGCTGTCCTACTGTGACGACATGGCCTACGCTCAAACCATGTACCCAAACATCCTGGGTCACAAGACTCGTAGTGATGCCGAGGCCAGCACAGAGTACCTCCTCATGAGTGTGGTCGAGTCACTGCTGGCCGGAGAGTGCAACCCTGAGATCCGCATGCTGGGCTGCTCGGTGTTGGCCCCGCGCTGCGAGAAGGAGAAGGTGCTGAAGCCCTGTCGCAGCACATGTGAAGCCGTGCGTAAAAAGTGCGCCAACGCCTTCGAGGGGATACACATGGCCTGGCCCTACTTCCTGGACTGCGATCGCTTTTTTGTGAGTGACGAAGAGGGATGCTACAACCCACTGGAGGGCCTCGGAGGTGAGAAACAAATTACGCCGCTGTTAGTGTTTAAAGCAGGGGTGTCAAACTTAAGGCCCGCTGGGCAATAGTGGCCCTGCCAGAGGGTCCAATCCAGCCCCATGGGATGACTTTCCAAAGTGTAAAAATGACAGAGAAGACATTAACTGTAAATTGTACATTTGTAAAACTATAAATTTTTAGTAATTTCTAGATCTTTACCAGTTGTTTTGATCATAAAGTAAAATAAGATATTGTTCAGTTCCAGATACCTAAATGGTTTGTGCCTTTGTAGACACACTGTGATCTGTAAGCTGTAATCTGATAAACTGAGGCATAATATTGTTGAAATTGCACTTGTTCTTCTTAAGAAATTCTAGGTGGTTCATAATGTTTTGCAAAAAGGTAGTTCCTTATATGTGAACATTTTCAGAACTGTGTTTTGTTTTTCTAAGATTGAACTGGTCTGGCCCACTTGACTTCAAATCAGGCTACATGTGGCCCCTGAACTAAAATGAGTTTGACACCCCTGGTTTAAAGCATTGGCTTTAGCATCACTGTTTCCACCTGAAAGAGTGTACAAGTGTAGCCCCGAAAAGTGTCACAAAAGCAGATGTTTTCCTGAACATGTTTTCTGAAGGCACACATGCTCATGTGGCTCACATCAAAACAAAACCCACGTGGAATGCCTTATTTCCTCACACTTAAACTTAGTCCTGTGGCTGTTTTCAAGTATTTTCATCAACCTAGCTTTATAAACAGCCCCTGTCTGACAGTATTTTCTAAGTTTTTGTTGCCATTGGCATCATGTGTCAACCAGATGAGTGAGTAAACAGTGGGAACTTTTGTCCATTTGTGTTCGGTGCAATGTGTACAAGATCATAAAAGTGTTTTGCTCTAACAAAGGAGAACTGTAACACTGTGAATTGGCTTTTTTTAGGATTCAGGATTCAGGTCAGATGACAACATGTTAGACCTCTGTAATTATTCTCATATTTATTTCAGTTTTCAATGTCTAGGCTTGTTCATCTTTCAGCATTATGTCAGGTCTTCTTGTTTACACACTGTAATACTGTACAGCAAATCTTTTTTTAAAAATAATTTAGCTATTTAATCTAGGAAAAATGAAGTGCAATGTTTATTTAATGTACACTACCAGTCAAAAGTTTGGACACACCTTGTCATTCAATGTTTTTTCTTTATTTTTGCTACTTTCTACATTGTAGAGACATATTGAAGACATCTAAACTATGAAGTAAGATATATGGAATTATGTAGTAAACAAACAATTGTGGACTAACTCTAAATATGTTTTAGATTTTAGATTCCTCAAAATAGCCACCCTTTGCTTTGATTACTGCTTTGTACACTCTTGTCATTCTCTCAGTGAGCTTCATGAGGCAGTCATCTGAAATGGTTTTCACTTCACAGGTGTGCCTTGTCAAGGTTCATTTGTGGAATTTCTTGCCTTCTTAATGGGGTTGGGACCATCAGTTGTGTTGTGCAGAAGTCAAGTTGGTCAACAGTTGACAGCCCTATTTGACAACTGTTAGAATCCATATTATGGCAAGAACCAATCAGCTAAGTAAAGAGAATCCACAGTCCATCATTACTTTAAGAACTGAAGGTCAGTCAGTCTGGAAAATTGCAAAAACTTTGAATGTATCCCCAAGTGCAGTCACAAAAAACATCAAACGCTACGATAAAACTAGTTCACGAGGACCACCTCAGGAAAGGAAGACCAAGAGTCTCCTCTGCTGCTGAGGAGAAGTTCATCCGAGTCTCCAGCCTCAGAAATGAAAAATTAACAGCACCTCAGATTAGAGCCCAGATAAATGCCACACAGAGTTCTAGTAGCAGACACATCTCTACATCAACTGTTCAGAGGAGACTGAACCAATCAGGCCTTTATGGTCAAATAGCTGATAAGAAACCACTACTAAGGAAAAGCAACAAGCAGAAGAGATTTGTTTGGGCCAAGAAACACAAGGAATGGACATTAGACCAGTGGAAATCTGTGCTTTGGTCTGATGAGTCCAAATTTGAGATCTTTGGTTGCAACTGCCGTGTCTTTCTGTGAAGTGGAAAAGCTGAATGGATGGTGTCTACATGCCTGGTTCCCACCATGAAGCATGGAGGAGGAGGTATGATGGTGTGGGGGTGCTTTGCTGATGACACTGTTGGGGATTTATTCAAAAGTGAAGGCACACTGAACCAGCATGGCTACCACAGCATCCTGCAGCAATATGACATCCCATCCAGTTTGTGACCTGGCCTCCACAGTCACCTGACCTAAACCCAATCCAGATGGTTTAGGATGAAATGGAAGATAGAGTGAAGGCAAAAGGGCCAACAAATGCTCAGCATCTCTGGGAACTCCTTCAAGACTGTTGGAAAACCATTTCAGGTGACTACCTCATGAAGCTCATGGAGAGAATGCCAAGAGTGTGCAAAGCAGTAACCAAAGCAAAGAGTGGCTATTTTGAAGGATCTAAAATATAAAACATGTTTTGACTTATTTCACACTTTTTTGTTTACTGCATAATTCCATATGTGTTCATTCATAGTTTTGATGCCTTCAGTGAGAATTTGCAATGTAAATAGTCATGAAAATAAAGAGAAACCATTAAATCAGAAGATGTGTCCAAACTTTTGGCCCGTAGTGTAAATGCTATCATTTGATAAGATAACTCAGTATTATTGTTTTTGTGCGACTGTCCAGAGTTAACATGTAGTCAGAAACATATCTTTTACACAAGTGCTATAGCTGTTGATTCAGTGCTTAAATTACACCATGGCTTTTGGGGGAGTTCACTTTTTAGTGGTCAGCACTTACACTATACAGCATTTGACTTACCATTTATATATCATTTTTCCCAAAATTAAGAATATGAATAATTGGAAAACTGATAAAAAGTAGCTTCCGCTTCTTACTTTCACCACCATGGAGGGTTTGTTTTGTTTTTCTGTTTTGTTTTATGGAAGCTGGCATCAACAACGTTAGTAGAATTACTATTTCAGTTACAGATTCAAAGTTTGATTTTTTATGGGTCTACTAGAATATGTTTACATGCTTTAATGTTCAAAACTACATAATTTTTCTTACTATATATTACAGCTGCACCACTTGTCACTGAAATGCTACATTTGAGCCAATGTCTCTTTCAGGTCTGTCTCCCAAATTGTCCAGTCCAATTGAAGCTTGTTTGAAGATGTGCCTAACTAGCTGCTCGGCAGCTTGTCTTACATGAATAGAGACTCAAATGTCACTATTTGTTGGACCTAAAAGCAGAAGAGATAAGATGATAATATACGTGTTTCTCTTTATAGCAGAAGAGGACGAACAGGCAGTTGACCTCATGGAAGATCCTTCTCTTGAGCCGCCTGCTGCACTGATGCAGTTCAAGTATCACTCCAACGGTCAGCTGATCAGTGTTTTAAAGAACACTGAGAATCAATGCTCTGACATAGCCAGGACCTACAGCATTGGCCGCAGTATGGAGGGCAGGGAGCTGCTTGTCATCGAGTTTTCAAACAATCCCGGAGAACATGAGCTGCGTAAGTAAGGCTCATTAGCCTCTGTGTAAACTCTATATCCTATCCTCTTGCTAATGTAGCCAAAAATGAAATGTGACTCTCTGTAGTTGAGCCAGAGATAAAGTACATTGGCAACATGCATGGAAATGAAGTCCTGGGCCGCCAACTACTCATCTACTTGGCTCAGTACTTGTGCTCGGAGTACCTGCTGGGGAACGAGCGCATCCAGTCCCTCATCAACACCACTCGCATCCATATTATGCCCTCCATGAACCCTGATGGATACGAGGTGGCTGTCTCTGGAGTCAATGACAATAACTATGAAGAGGTCAGTTCTCCATAGTTCCACCCATTTGTGCAGAGCCATATTTGTTTAGCAATACATGTGCTATTTTGTTAAATGTTAGAATTAAACAGTGTGTGAATCAGGCTGTAAGTGATCTTATTAATTTGTAGCATGAGGGCTGAGCACTTCCAAATAGAAAACATGTATTTAGACACATTACAGAATGTACTGTACTATGCTTCATGCTTAGCTCATTTTCAAACTGTAAATTTTCAGTTTGGTTGTTTGGGGCTGTTGTTGAATTAGTTCCTATTCAGGGAAAGGGTCTGAGTGACGTTGACAAGGGGCATATTGTGATGACAAATGGGTCAGAGCATAGCCACAATTGTTAAGTACTGTGGGATGTTCCCCTGTTACCAAAAACAGCTTCACTGTCCCTACCAAAAGCAGAACAAGGAAGGATAACTTAAGGATGACCTAGGCAGCAGCAGGGTTACGGGTCCCCCAAGGCTCATTAAAGCATCTACAAAGTGAAGGTTGGTTTGTGTTGGTCAGTCCCACAGAGAGCTATTTTAAGCACAAGTTTCTGATAGCTGTCTATGACAGAAAGGTGTTAGAATACAGTGAATTGTAGCTTGCTGCATATGGTGCTCCAGAGCCGCAGACAGGTTACAATGACCTTGCTGGCCTCTATCCACCTACATAATGGGCATGTGAGCTTCAGAGGTGGACCATGGAGCAATGGAAGGTGTTGACGGCTGACTGCGTGTGCATTGTTTAGCTGGGGAAGTGATGGAGGCAGTGTGATGCTCTGGGCAATCATATGCTGGGAAATGTTGGGAGCTGCATTCATGAGGATGCTTCTTACATATGTGCTATATGTACACTACTAGTTAAAAGTAAAAAAAGGATAATACACCCTGCAAAAAATGTTCAGAAATGGGTTGAGGAAAACACAATCGAGCATTCCAGGTGTTGGCTTGGCCTTCAAACTCCTCAGATCTCAATCTGATCAAGTATCTAACTAAAAGAGGCTTATGTGTTGGAAAAACGCCACTACGAAGACCCCACTTCATACCTTAAAAGATATGCTGCTAACATCTTGGTGCCTGATTCCACAGTACACTTTCAGAGGTTTTGAGTCTGTGCCTTGATAGATCAGAGCTGCACAATACTAGGCAGATGATTTTACTGTTGTGGCTGACTGACGTATATGGAACTGTTGTGATGCTTGTACAGACGTCTAATGTTGAATTAAATGTCATAAATCAATGTGTCATCAGTCAACTTGTGCTGTCCTCCAATGTAGTTGTCAAACAGTTATATCGTATGTTGTATTATATATTAAATTGTTCATAGTTAAAGTAAATTCCATTTTCCAAAATCTTCAGGGTCACGGATATGATTTTCGAAACGTTGGCCGAAACAACGCCCAAAACATTGACCTGAACAGAAACTTCCCTGATTTGACATCCATCGTTTACAGCAGACGCAGACAAAAGGGCTACCGCACTGACCACATCCCAATCCCAGATCATTACTGGTTTGGTAAGGTACAGTATGAGTTTTTTTACATACATGTCAGTGATTTATATTATACGATCAAATGATAGCAAACCTAAATAATAATTATTAAGTTAATAAATTCTCATGCTGTAACCCAGGTTGCACCGGAGACGTATGCTGTAATGAAGTGGATCCGCTCCATCCCATTTGTGCTCTCCGCTAGTTTTCATGGTGGAGATCTGGCCGTCTACTACCCTTATGATCTGTCCAAACACCCACTGGAACACAACATGTTCTCACCAACACCAGACGACAAGGTAAAGAAGTTTCTTAAAACATATCACGTACACACTTTTATCCATGTGCTAACATAATTGCACAAGGGTTTTCAAATCATCAATTAGCCTTTCAACACCATTAGCTAACACAATGTAGCATTAGAACACAGGAGTGATGGTTGCTGGAAATGTTCCTCTGTACCTCTATGGAGATATTCCATTAAAAATCAGCTGTTTCCAGCTAGAATAGTCATTTACCACATTAACAATGTCTACACTGGATTTCTGATTCATTTAATGTTATTTTCATTGAAGGAAACTGCTTTTCTTTCAAAAATAAGGACATTTCTAAGTGACCTTAAACTTTTAGATGGTAGTGTATATAGTAAAAGAATACTGACTAGGAGTATGTGTCATTTCTGATCAGTTAAAATGCACTGAAGTGACAACACAAGATAAAAAGGTTATAACTTTACTTTGATAATCTTTATTAGACAATACCTGCAAACTATCACTAAAAGTAACTTGAACCTTGAAAGCAAAGGTGTCACTGGTACATGTGTAGATATTGTGTTGACATTACAGAATGAGATGAAACAGATAAGATTTGAGACTTGAACATTAATCTGGTTATATAATGTGTGTCTTACACCATCACCCCACTGCATCAGTGCAGCTGGATTTTAACAGCAATAGCCACTGACCAGGTTACTGAATTTTATTTACATTGATACAGTACTTGCAGGATTGTCACCTTGGAGAAGTTGGTGTGATGCTGAAATCCAAGAACAATTTTAGATTAGATTAGATTTTTTTCATTTGTCACATGCACATACAGTATGGCACTAATATATAGCAGAGAATGAAAGCAGCACAGATGAACAACCATCATCACTGATCACATGTTGGACAATTATTATTTTTGAATATTTTTCCATATCTATTTTGGTTGCATTTTAATGAGTTAACTAATATAGTGTGAGGGACCTCTAGAAGTAATATTATGCGCCCATAAAAAGTATTACATGAAGAAAGATCGGCAGCAACAACAAGAGAACATGATAAAGAACATAAACTGGTTTGAATACTTTGTCTTGTTTGTTTTTTCATATATTTCTTGTAATATATATTCATCTAGCATAACATCCTGTGAACAGATTTAACTTCTCCTATATTTTGAACAAAAGAAGAGAAAACTAATTTTTATCTTGTAGGTTTTCAAACTTCTTGCAAGAACATATGCAAACACCCACGAAACAATGTCCAGTGAAGATGCACAGTGTGGACCACGTCGTACTAACGGCCAGAATGGGATTGTCAATGGAGCACAGAGTTCCAGCTTTGCAGGTGGTGAGTTGGAAAAGTAAAAGAAAAAAGTTTCCTAAAAAGATAAAGGGATTTCTGATCCTGAAATAAGAAATGTAATGCTACCTGAAACCACTAGAGGTCGGTGTAAGACCAGTTATGATGCACGATGAAGTGGAACCTGTGAGAGGTTTAAGGGAAAGCTCAGTGAATTTTTTCAATTCTTCATGGTAAAGTAGCTTTGTTTTTGTCTCTGGTCAGGCATGCAGGACTTCAACTATCTGCACAGCAACTGTTTTGAGGTGACCGTGGGGCTGGGTTGTGATAAATTCCCCCCTGAGGAGGAACTGTCTGTTGGCTGGCATGAAAACAGTGAAGCTCTGATCGCATTCATGGAGGCAGTAAGACATTTCCTTATTAGCTTTTTGACTTGACGCTTAAATTCATTGCAAACCTAAAGTGAAATTAATGAATACCTGTGCTGGTTAACAGTCTTTTTCATTATTTATCAGAACTGATGACTACAGGTAAAAAGCTTGTTTATGGGTGACTTTTCCTGTTATGTCCCTCAGGCCCATCGCGGTATCAAAGGCATTGTAAAGGACGAGTCGGGAAATGGGATTAAAAGCGCCCGGATATCAGTCAGAGGGTTGCGGCATGACATCACATCAGGTAATAACTATCAGGGGCCACCAGGGAGCATCATTTTTCATACATACATTTAGGTATTAGTTTGTTTTTTTTTTTACTCCATTTTTCCAAGATCCTTGTGGCATGAGAATTGTTTTTACTTATTTTGGCTACATTAAATACAGTAAATACTCAATACACTACCATGAAGTAGGGATTTGTAAGATAAAAAAGTGGCACAGCAAAGAATTAATATAATAATATATCTCATGACTTTTAATCCATTATGGGTGAACCAAAAACACAGCACTGCACATTTCCCATAATGCAACTCTTTTTTTTTGTCATGTCACATTACTATCCATCCATCTATTATCTGTACACTGCTTAATCCTCATGTCATGTCAACATCCAAATTGTGACTTAAACTGGCAAACTCATCATGTACTGAAAGCTTTGATATCTACATCTGGACAGTGGAACTCTTTCTCATTCTGAGGGTAAGCAGTGATTCATGAAGCCACTCGTGTCAATATTCATATTCAGTAAATGTGCAGGACTTTTTCAAGTTTTTAATAGACACTCATAAGGGGGATGGAAGGGGGGACTCAGGACTTCCACCCAGGAGACTGATGTTTGTGTCATGCAGTATCTATTTTGTGACTTATTTCTCAGTTTCACTCATTGTTAGGTTAAGTTTTACTACTTAACCTACATTGCTAGATTTAGGAAAAGATCATGATTCGAGTTAAACCATGACTTTAACCACATGGTACAAGGCAAACCTCTCATTACCTGAAAAGGAGTGCTGTTGACCACCAGTTTAGAATCTCTTCAAACTTGTGGTGGCTATTTATGACTTTCATATTTTTATAAGTTTGTCAGACCACCCTGTGCATTGAAATGTAGTAGAAGTGTTATGCTGTTGCTGCAGTATTATGTTGTCAATATAATACTCTAAAAGAAGAATGCTGCATTATACCCATTCTGTCTGCTATACACCTACATCTTTCAAATTCCATGTTCAGTTTGTAACATAAGCTTTGCATTTTTAGAACTTTAAAACACAGTCCGACTCACAGACATAAGCATGTGACTGAAAGAAAATCCAATCAGCTTTATCCTCCCTACCCAGCTGAAAATGGAGACTACTGGCGCCTCCTCACCCCTGGCATCCACATCATCAGTGCCTCCGCTCCAGGATACACCAGAGTCACAAAGAAAGTCCACCTTCCTGCTCGCATGCGTACAACAGGCCGGGTGGACTTTGTGTTGCAGAAAGCTCCTTCAGACTCTGGCACGCAGGAGGAAGTTGACAGCATCTTATCTTTGGGCACCTATGACCGATTTGACCCGTACAACCAGTACAGGCGCTACACCCTGACGACTTCTTTGAGTCAGAACCGTGAGGAGAGAGCAGAGAAGCCCTGGTGGTGGAACTACTTTGCATCGCCGGGTGGACCTGCCCCCACCTGGCTGCTCAAACTCTAGTAGAGCTTTAATAATAGAGGGGAAATAAAAGTTTCTCTTTACACAGCATACAAACAGACCGAGCTATAATCCAATGACTATGCTTTGATTGGTGTTCCACAAGCTTTTAAACTTTTACCCGTATATGTTCTGTTTGATCCCTTGCTTATACTTGAGTTATATTGTAAGCATCTTACATCTACAAGCTTTTGCCTTAACTGTTATGTAACGTCAGTGAATGACTATGATTTACTGAAGATTTACATTTGTAAATTTATAGCAATGTTTCCGCAGAAGTACAGATTTTTTATTGCCAAGATTTATTGTTGTATGTAGCTATAAAGCCACTTGCAGTCTTGGTTCATTTAGAAGGTTTTTAGTAGGAAATGAACCCAGGTGGCCGCTAGGGGGCAGACTGAATCAATATCTGGTCCAAGCTGCTCCAAACTGTGGAGTCTTAATATTCCTCCAGATGTACACTACCGTTCAAAAGTTTGGGGTTACTTAGAAATATCCTTGTTTTTGAAAGAAAAGCATTTTTTTTCAACGAAGATGACATTAAATGAATCAGAAATACAGTTCTAATGGTACATTGTGTTAGCTAATGGTGTTGAAAGGCTAATTGATGATTAGAAAACCCTTGTACAATTATGTTAGCAAATGAATAAAAGTGTGAGCTTTCATGGAAACATGAAATTTCCTGGGTGACCCCAAACTTTTGAAGGGTAGTGTATGGAATGTAATAATATGTGGAAAACAAGAAGCAATACTGTGGACGATGATACATTTATTTCTCTTATTAGTAAGGAAAAGTAGTGAGTTGCTGCCATGCCGCTCAATTACTGCAGAAAAAGAACTAGAAAACAATTTAAGATTTTATAGTTTATGCATTGTAAATGTGAACTGAATGCATAACAACCAATAATGTGCAGCTTTCTACAGCAGCCGAGTAATAGCAAAAGTCTGATCAATCCGTAATTTTTTACACCTGCATCTTAAAAACTGTTACACGGATAGTTTTAAAAATAAAATCTTCATTTATAGTCATGCAACCTGTGGTGTCCAATTGTTTTTATTGTATAATCCCTTAGAATGAAGTATGGTCTATTGGCAACACTCAATACATGTAACATATTTTGTGCTAGTGACTGTGAATAGTCCCAAGAAAAGCTAATTGCCCTTCTCTGATACTTTTTAGACACTTCACATGGTCAAATCTACACTTTTCCTACTGAAAAAAGAATAATTATCAAGAATATCTCTACACATTCAATCCAGTTTTTCCCTGCTATTGTGCTGCAGCCTCCAGTGTTGGAATCCAACAAAGTACATTTGCTCAAGCACTGTACTTAAGTACAAATTAGTACTTGCACCTTACTTGAGTCTTTTCTTTTAATGCCACATCTATTCAACTGCAAGAGCATTGCCACTGCTGGAGTCCTGTGCAGCCCCAAATCCTTTAACCAAAACAGCTCTTTAGAATTTTTATGTAAGGTCACGAAAGAAGCATGGGAAAAGCAAATTATCCCCAGATAAAGGTCAAGAAAGTACATGACGGAATCATAGAGAAAAATCTGCTTAGTGAACTACTTAACCCATGACAAGTCAGTGAAAAAATATACCAGGCTTCTCAGGGGATTTACAAAACACAAACACATGATTTGGCACCAAACTCAGTCAGCCAAACAACAGAGAAGAGACCTCCATCTACGCTACATTAGGAAAATACACTGTCCCAGTACCACATAGCTCCCTTTTAGCCAGCTGTTAGTTGGCATCAATGCTGCAGGTATACACAGGATGATGTAAACACTGGGATTCACTATATAGTGCGCTGGCATGGCACAGTCAGTAAACAGTATTCTCACGGCTGGTGGGATGACTTCCCTGATGGTATTCACTTTGTAGAAACATTACAAGGGAATCTACAGGAGCATTTGTGCAAACGACTGAATGTGAAGTTAAATAGTTGTGTACACCTTATTGTAATAAACTATAAACTGCCAGACAAGAAATTCAGCATCCACCAAAGACACATTTAAGAATCAACTTTGAATGCCACTTTTAAAAGCCAGGAGTTCTCAGTGAGAAATTCTTAAAGGACCACTATACAGGTATAAAATACAAAATGAAATGAAAGTACTGAAAGTATTCATTATGCATAATAATAATGAATATGACTGCATCATGATTACTTTCACATGCATTCACATTATCATAACTTTAATGTTTTATATTTATATTCTTGCATATACAAAAATATAGTGAAGAAAGAAATGTTCTAAGTGTGTAAGTATCTACAATAAAATCATATATTGGAAGACAGTTTAAATCCCCAAGTAGAGTTTAAGTAACTCAAAACTGCACTTAAACACAGTACTTTAGTAAATGTACAAATCAGAGATCTTTAGATCTCGGGTTCACAAAGTCAAGAATGAACTTAAAGCCCAGCTGAGCTTAAATAACGTTACAGATGAGAGCGACAATTCAGGTGACAATGTAATCACTAAGTGACAATGCAGTAAATGCACAGTATGAGGCAAGGACTTCCACAAACACTGTTAGTGGTTGTTGCTCTATCCTGAAAAAAGGGAAATCTATGAAGTTCATTCTGAAGCTAAAGTCTATGTTAATTTGTAAAATGAAAGAAGTTAACATCCAGGTAGGTAGCAAGCTAAAATTGTTTATGGGTGACACAATTCAAACATGCAAGCTGCACATTGTTGGGAAGCATATGTGGAGATTTTATCTACAGGAAACCCTACTGGTTATATTATACCACCCTATGTCTGCGTCCTACAGAGGCATGCAAATCAAAAATGAGTTAACTTAGCAGTGATGGGCAAATTGATATAGTCATACAGTTACAACAGCAAATGGGCTGCTGGATGGCAAACTTTATCCCAGCCTTGCACATGTCTAATATTTGAGGAGCTCTGTTATGACCACTGGTTGTGTGCCCTCTTGCTTCTGTGGTGGACTTTTGTGGCTGTTGTGAGGGGAGATGGCCTGTGGAGACTCAGCTATAGCCGGCTTGAGAGCCTGTCATCTCAGCTGATGAGCCTGGAGCTCAAGACCTGCACTCCAGCTCTTGTTCTCCCCGCCTCCCAGCCTGTCTGATTGGACCACCACCCGGTTCCCTCCACCTTCATCCAACCACCTGCAGCAATCACCACACCTGGAGAACATAGAACTATAACCAGCCTCAGTCATGAAGGGTGGGATTTAATGTGGACAGTTCTTCTTGGTTACTCTTGTTGTCTTTGTGTTTTGTATGAACTGTAGCTTCTTTTAGCAGATGCTGACTTAGTTCAGCAGTTACTCATCTCTCGTTGGTATGTGTTTTGAGATCAGAGTGATTACAAATGTCATTACAAATCTTAATGTAAGCAACAGATAAAAGACAAGTGGACTTTTTTGTGACATTCTTAAGTTTTCATGAGAAATGACAGACATTTTAGCTTCTGTCAGATATCTAAGACAATCCTACCATATTTTTTTTTACCACGTTATAAGCTGATGTAAATGTAAACCAAAATCTTCCTTAGAAAATACAAAATGAAGCTCCTTTGACTTGCTTTCTAGTCAACAATCCCATGTAGGATTGGGCCTGTCTGCTTTTCTTGGACTAGTTCCTTAAGCTGCCCATGTCAGGTGGGGTGTCAGGTCACCAATTACTTGGTAAGGCTGAGAAACTAGCAAAGATCTGCCCCGAGCTGCCATGCTGTGTTAGTGTCATGCTAGTGGCAAGTAGGTAAGTAACACTAACTTTCAGTTCAGTGAACCTGCCCTCTGTTCTCAAAGGACGTTTAACACGTTTATGTCCCTCCCTGAGATCAGTTTGTAACTATGACTATGTATGAGCGCTCAGTCTGCAGTGCCACCAGGTGCCAGCATCACAGCAGGCACTACTTTTATTTAATACTCTCATTAACTCAGTTTATTATGCGGCTGACAAGTGTGCTACATTTCAGAAATGAACTGTGGGATTAGACCTCTTAGGTTTTAATGTTCTCCATATTTCCAGCATTTTTAAATGCAATTAATATTCAGAGCTGGAATCAGAGTGTAATGATTTGCAGTAATTTGAATTAAAATAGTGACAAAGCAGACATTTTTGAAAATAGAAATAGCAAAGTGTTTTAAAGAAGAAGAAACAGTAAAGTGGAGATACACAAAATTTTATATTTTAATATATATATATAATATAATATACACGACGGTTCAAAAGTTTGGGGTCACTTAGAAATGTCCTTATTTTTGAAAGAAAAGCATTTTTTTCAATGAAGATGACATTAAATGAATCAGAAATACAGTCTAGACGTTGTTAATGTGGTAAATGACTATTCTAGCTGGAAACGGCTGTTTTTTTATGGAATATCTCCATAGAGGTACAGAGGAACATTTCCAGCAACCATCACTCCTGTGTTCTAATGCTACATTGTGTTAGCTAATGGTGTTGAAAGGCTCATTGATGATTAGAAAACCCTTGTTGCAATTATGTTAGCACATAATTAAAAGAATGAGTTTTCATGGAAAACATGAAATTGTCTGGGTGACCCCAATTTTTTAAAAAAGTATAAAAAGTATATATATGGTTATATTATGACTTAATCGTCCTACAGAGGCTAATGGGTATAACTTGATGGGACATGCTATATCTTTTGGCCTTTCTGATAACATTTGTCATGGCTACCAAATCCTAATCCTACCAAACCAATGAAATAAACAACAACAATAAAGAGTGACATTAACAGAATTTTGACAATATGCACACGTACCATCAAACATTATCAACCAGCAGCTACATAACAGGCTTGCAAGATAAATCTGAGGGTTTGTGATCTGAATAATGACACAGTAAAGATGAAAAATATGCTTATGATTAGTTTAACCCTTTCATTTTTTTTTCATATGCAATGACTTGAGAGTTTTTAGAGGAGTAAAGTATTATTAAAGTGTTGTAGTGAGACATGTCCCTTGCTGAGCTTCTTATATGTAAGATTAAGGTCTCACCTGCTTGTTTATTGACAGGGACAAAAATCAACTCCCCTGCAGACTTGAGAAATGTTGAGGACAGCTTAGATTAATGCTGTCATACATGTTGGAATCACAAACCAAATCATTCAGTTTGCAATGCTCAGTTTTGTGTGTTAGGCCGGTTGATTAAAGCCGGTGTCAGGGGTTGCCAGTCCACCACAAGGCCCCAATAACTTCCTCCAGAGAGAAATACATTTTAGTGGATCTCATAATCTCCTTTTATTCATAAATTTCAACTTGTTGCACTGAAAATATTGTCCTCAACAACACACACTACTGCTGTGTCTGTGTGAACATGACTGCATTTTCCTATAATAATCCACACACGGGAGAGTCACTGCCAAACTCCCACAATTGCACAAACAGCATTTCATTTCCTAATAATGGCTCAATGTCAAATCCAATTCAGTCTACTTTTTAAACGGCAGCAATTACCAAATCGTACATGTGTAGACAACTCCTCCAGTGGGTGATAATAAGCCACCTTCTTTGTTACAGACTGTGGGCAGGACATGTGAAGCAAAGGTAATGTGACCAGTCGAGCATGAGTGTATACAAAACCCCACCAATGATTCTTGTAGAAAACCCCTCAGCTATGACCAAAGCAGGTCCAACTGCGTTAAGGTGATTCCATTTTAATAGTGCTTCTGAACCCTAACCACAACAAAGCATAACAAAGGGAAATACAGCTGCTCGTTTGTCAAAGTCACTTCCTTTTGAAAACAAAGACATTGCGTCCAGGTTGACTGGCTGCTCGTGTTTATGAATTTGGGAGGTACATTGAGGATTTGGGAGTTTCTTTGTGGCCTTTTTTGTTGGTTTGTTTGGGGTCTCGCCTTCAGCATGACAATGAGAGGTCACCGTACAACAAGGCCACACAGGCTTCGGTTTGACCTGCAGGCTAACATGAAGAATCACTGTTTGTTGACATGTTACTCTTTGTGTTCATTTGTTTTGATTTTTTGTTACTGCAGTGCTCTGATGCACACTTGTGCTGAGGCATCAAAGTGAAGATCTGTATAGAGATGGCATCTGTTTAGTCCTAGTCAAGTCATAGGCCATAGTTTATTGGCCTGTTAATGTCTTTCCTAATGAATATTGTAGAAGAAATATTTTTCGGTAGTTAAACCCTAATTATGCTACCTGGAACCAAGCAAAGTGTGAATCAACAGACGAACAAGAAAAGCACTCAGAGAGTGCAGTTCTCCGCTGAGGCAGCTCAGCCATTGTATGATTTCCAATGGATGAAATCTTGAAAAAAATCTGTGAATTCATGGTAGGATCGCAATCATGTGATCATCAGCAGGCATCTGACCTAGTGTTCACTTGTTGTCATAGTTACAGTGACGCCGTCCCGCTATCTCGCAATAATACAGAAATCTTTATCAAATCCATGGATCCAGACTATAAGCTGCTTCACTGCCAAAATCTAATCACTTGGTCCTTGTATCATTCCTGACCTTCCCTGAAAATTTCATCCAAATCCATTAGTCCATTTTTGAATAATGTTGCAAACAGACAGACAGACAGACAGACAGACAGACAGACAGACAGACAGACAGACAGACAGACAAAGCAACGCTAGTCTTCATATAACTCCTCCTTGGCGGAGAAATCACCATACCTACCTCAAGGTAGAAACTGATGACAAGTTCTTCTCAGAGCATTTAGCCTTTTTTGTTTGTGTCAAGCAGATTATGGAAAAGCTGGGAAGCTTTTGGTGTAAAATAGTTTCTCTTGAAAGAAGTAGTAAGAATGGCACTCTTAACTGTGTTATGAAATTATGTGGTCAAGAGTCTACAAACCCACCTTAGTTTTCAGTGATTGTTTGAAGCAGAAACTTTACACTGGGCTACAACAGACTTGCATCAATGAAATGTCTCTTAGTCAGAGTTCCTCACTTTAGAATCCCAATAGCAAAGGCTCTTCTAGCCTGACAACTCTTTTACTAGTTTCCTATAAACACAACATACAAGCCTACTATACTGTTTAAAAGTTTGGGGTCAACCAGACAATTTCATGTTTTCCATGAAAACTCACACTTTTATCCATGTGCTAACATAATTGCACAAGGGTTTTCTAATCATCAATTAACCTTTCAACACCATTAGCTAACACAATGTAGCATTAGAACACAGGAGTGATGGTTGCTGGAAATGTTCTTCTGTACCCCTATGGAGATATTCTATTAAAAATCAGCTGTTTCCAGCTAGAATAGTCATTTACCACATTAACAATGTCTACACTGTATTTCTGATTCATTTAATGTTATTTTCATTGAAAAAAAAAGGTTTTCTTTCAAAAATAAGGACATTTTTAAGTGAGCTCAGTCCCAGGTAGCATCACTCCGCAAAATGTTGTCACTCTCCCCATACAGAAATTAAATCCTTCACCCTGCTGCCCTCAGCAATGACAACACAGGTGACATCAGTTAAAGTCAGCGAGGGTTACCCAAAGGGAAAGGTGCAAGGATGGGCTTAAAACTGCAGGAATGTTCAGAAAACATCACAGCAGAGTCAGATTACTCGAGGAAGGACTTGCCCAACAAATAACTGAGGTAATGTAATCATTTTAAAAAACACAAACACAAATAAACACATAGAGAAACATCCAGGTTATTGCAAAATGTTTCCAGTTACTGAGTTCAGGGCCCACAAAAGAGAGAGAGAATAAGAAAGTAGTGTAATACAACACCGGATAATGTGCCAACATATTCCTACTCTCTGACGTGATGAATTTAGGTCTACGCTGGAGAGTCTGTTCATTCATATTCATCCACTGGAACAGCTCCAAGTACTGTCTTTACCTAAACCCACACTCAAACTGCATCAATCTGACAGTCTGGGAAAATGAGATTTCAAATGTTTTCAGAGAAATATGTTTGATGCTGAAAAATACTGACTGAGTCCTGCAACCTGACACCAAACCAGACATAAGATGAATGAAAGAGCAAACTGAAACTACCATGCAAACAATTCTGGGTACTGATACGGTGATACTGAATTATGAACAAGTTTTCACTGAGTCAGGAAAGAAAAAGGACTCTCATCTGTGATATCAGGAGACATAAGCAGAAAGGGGATCAACTGTGTGAATGAAAATTCTGACTTCTTGGAACTCTGTCATTGTCTGGAATGACAGGCATAAACATTAAGTTCAGCCAGTTAAGAAGTTAAAAAGTTTTTCTTTTAACCTTCAAATTGAACTATTTTAACCAAAATCTACCATATTTGAAGGGTTTTTTTTGTGCTGAAGATTCTTTTTCAGCACATCACATCACAATTATTTACTGCTGCCATTCTTTAGCAATAACTGTACCAAAAAAAAAAAAAAAAATCATTTTCTTAATAGGGGAATTATACAAAGTGTTGTCATTTTAATTTCTAGGAACAAATAAATTCTTCTTCAGGCCAAAAAACCCCTTATCCTGTCCAATTGTTTTATAGCTAAATCTAAATGTCTGTGAAAGTGCACTCCAGCAGCTGCATAAAATATAGAAGCTGTTCTGAATGTGTTGAAACAGAGAAGCATAATGTCCACAGTGCATTTACTAAGTGAGAGTTTCTGTGGTTCACAGGTTGACAGAACAAAGTTGGACCTCAGATTTTCACTCCGCCAAGAAGTAACATTATTTTAATAAAGTATGTTGATTTCTTGCATATTAACTTCTGTAGAGACTGTATTGAACTAGGGTACAGCAACAGTATGTAGGTCGGCATGACTCGTTTTGTTTCATTGTACTTTAGAGAGCGCATGGAGTTTTACATAAATTAAATGCATTTTACACATTTACAAACCTGCTTGCTCAATGAAAATGGCAGCTACCATTTATCAGTTTTGCATTTGAACCAAAAACCCTGGGAAAATCTCAACAGGTGCTGTGCTCCTTGGTCAATATTTATAGCTTGAATTGGTTGTGGTGATGTGTGTTGTTAAGATATGTATAGATCACAGTTTGTTTTGATAAAGAACGTTTGTACTTCAGGACCATGAGGGATCTATTTCCATAAAAACAGGTTAAATTTTAGCATTTTAGCAATGTTACAATATCTTTACTGTACTTCTGTATTATTTTGCGCCACTGTGATAGTATCTTAAGTAAGACATGCATTTTATTTTCTAGCCTCTATCAGTACAGTAATGATAAAAGTCATATTGTTAAAAAGGCATTCATATAAAGAAAGATAGAGCAAATAAATGAGATCAATATCCAAAAGTTTTAATAGTTACAAGGAATACCAATGGTTAAGAATGAGCCAAGTGCTAAAAAATAGTCTGATGCAGAGATTTCAAAGCGATTTCCATAGCTGAGGATCCAAACAGCAAAGATCCAGTTACCTTGCTTGAAAAACTGAGACTGTGGAACCATTAGTGTGACCCTGCTGGAGGCTCTCAGGAAGTGACAAGGCTCATAGGAAGTTAGCAGATCACAGTTATAGGCAGGGCCCTGATCATTTAAGCCTTTAAAAGCACACAGTGAGATATTAAAATCAGCTCTAAAATGCACCTGTCTAGCTATGTGTCAAAAGTCTGGCAGCAGCATTTTTTGACTGCAGTCTGCAGATGTTTCACTCACTGATACCACAATAAAGTACATTACAGTAGTCAGGTCTGGAGGAGATGAAAGCAGGAATTTCTTGTCTTCTGGGAAATGATTATTTTTTAAGGATTTACATCTCCAGTAACAACAACTGACTGCCACAGGTAAGAAATTCTGATTTGTTGAACACAAGAAAACACAGAATAACATGAGATTCAATGTTTAAACCTGAGACAAATTTGGAAAATGTATAGCTGACATTAATCTAAATATCTCTAGTAAGATGATGAGGGATGATGCCTTTCCATGGTCACGTTTTCAAGGAAATAATTTTTCTTTGAAAAAATTAAAAAATCAAACAAGTAGAACAAATTCCTTCTTGGCAGCAAAATAATAGAGTAGACTGAAGTTAGCTTACTTAAAGCCAGCTCTCCTCTCACAGCAGGGGATTCTCCCATGTGAGCTATTTTCAGCAAAGCGTAGTCTAGACGCTGCCAAATTTAAGGCCAGAATAAAACATAGAACACAACTGAAATAAGTGTACTTGATCTTAATGCACATTATCGCTGTATCCCAGGGAGAAAACACTTAAAAGTCAGTCATGAAGAAGAACTAGCCCGAGGGCTCTTTAGGCTGGGTGCATGTCCGTGATGCACTCAGCTACTTTAGTTGTCATGCAGCAATATCTCCAAGCCTTTGCTGGGTGCACTGATGCTTGGCTTAAGTCATTTTACAGTGCCCTGGTTAACTGAAACCGACAAAACTTCTGATTCAAGCCTGATCTTAGAATAACACCCCTGGCAATTGTGAAGCTGTCTTTGCCCATTTCATTCACTGCGGTCCCACAACTGCATTTGTAGCTGACACAAACACTGAAGAAGATGCCTTATGATGTTACAACTGTTGCCCAGAGAATTAAATTAAATGGAGTACACTATAAAGGAAAGTCAGATATGGCTGACGGAAGAAAAGGAGACTTGCTATTGCTTGAAGAGAGTACCAGACTAAAGGGCACAGAAGTGAAAATACCATGAATAAAATACGATGGCATTTGGCCACTTAAAGGGTAAAGTGTTGGATGATTCCAGTCTAATATTTACCAAGAGTTGCTCTTTGCACAAAGTAGTTGCCCAGAATCATGCAGAGCAACAGCGCTGGGTGATGAGATGTTTATAGCCGAGTAGTAATGTTAACATTGGGCATGTTAGAAGTCAAATTTGCTCATGACACTGCACAAAATTTCACTAAACATCACAAAAACAATGTATTGTAGAGTGTGTGGCTTAAAAATGGCTGCGTTTGCAACACATTATCTTCAGCTGCGGTTTTCTGTTGTGCGGTTCTAGGAGGTTGCTTGAGCTAAGTATTAATCCTGTGGCTGGTGACAGATTGATACAGTATATAAGGAAAATACCGTAGTTTATTGTGTTGCTTGTAAGCAACAAAACTCAAACCCGCAGCTTGTGATGATGATGCAGTGTACATTCAGAAGCAAGCAGAAAATTTTGCAGCATATAGACAAACATCAACATGTTTTCAAAGCTTAAATCGTCCCCTTCCCCACGTGTTTGGAAGATGTTCATGCACAAGCAACTGTTGAAATATTACAGGAGGTGCTTTTCATTATGCTAACTTTTTTCTCTTCCTCCTTTCACTCGTGTTTCTTCCTTTAGTTACTCACTGTGAGAAAGACACACCAAGAGGAGGAGCTGAAGCTGCCAGATGAGAAAATCCTTCATTCTATATCATCAGTGAGCATTGAGTCACGGCATTTGCTTACAAAGGCCCTACCTAATTGTACAAGGGTTTTCTAATCATCAATGAGCCTTTCAACGCCATTAGCTAACACAATGTAGCATTAGAACACAGGAGTGATGGTTGCTGGAAATGTTCCTCTGTACCCCTATGGAGATATTCCATTAAAAATCAGCTGTTTCTGCACCCAGGTAGCTCCACTGGTTGAGTGGGCAACCCATAAACAGGGGCTGTAGTCCCCAATGCAGCAGCCTGGGTTCAATTCAAGCTCACAAGCCTTTGCTGCAGTTCTGCCTCTCCAATAACCTGTCTAATAAAGCCAACAAAGCGTGAAAAAAAACTACTTAAATAAAAAGGTAGACAGCCATTTCCAGCTAGAACAGTCATTTATCACGTTAACAATGTCTAGATTGTATTTCTGATTCACTTACTGTTATCTTCATTGAAAAAAAATGCTTTTCTTTAAAAAAAAAAGGACATTTCTAAGTGACCTCCTACTTCTGAACAGTAGTGTACATTTAAGAGTTAATAATGTACTTTGTGTTTTTTGTGGCATCCAACAAAAATCAGACAAGGCAGCACAGCAAACAATTTGTAAAACAAATGTAGTTTATAAAAGCCAGTGTTTCTGTCACAGCATGCTCATGCTAACAAGTTAATTAGGCATAGTCCTGTGCACATGAACTTTAAGCTTGTATTAGTTGTCAAAAGAGATCCGCTGTTAGGTGCACTGAGCTAATTATGTGATGATAAATCTCCTATGGCATGAGATAATTTCTCAGTGCTCTTTAAAGATAGTAGAGGATATGGCAGATAACTGCTTGAAGCCTTTGCGAATCAGCAGCAACTAAGCTAAATGTGGCAGCAAGTGTCAGGCCAAATCAATACACGCTTCCCAGGATTCCTTTGGTGCCATAATCCAGGCTGTGGTGGCCACTGACCCTGAGGAGGCCTTGCCTGTTGTTTTTTTGCCCTGTTTTTTCAAAAGCAGCTGCACTTATGAATATGACAGTATTGAACGCAAGTTAATTACCTTAAAAAAAAGAGCAAAGTAGGTGTTAGAAACAGCTTAACTCATAGCTAGAGCATGTGGAAACTTCCCTCTACACAGGGCAGGCATATATCCCTCTGGAACCAATATATGCATAGTTTATACAAAGATGTTGGTGATGACCTCAGGCTCAAAAGCTATGCAAATCTCACTAACTGTGAAACTGAACTTTTATTGCGTAGTGCATACATGATCTGTGTGTCAAATATTCCCTTTGGATATACGGTATTGGTCAACTATTTCACCTCAGCATTTCGTGCTGATCCCCCCAACGGTGTCTTCCAGCTGATTTCACAGATCCTATTAAGTCATAATCTTGTATTATTTGCCTTACAATAACGAGAGATAATCCTGGCATCAGGCTAATCAGCCATAAAATTGAGGAATCTCTCAATGACTGCATTGTGCTGCAGCAGGCTCACTGCAGAATATGTGACAAAACCATAAAAAACGTTTTGATCCAAAACATGTTAACATTGTACTTCATAATAGTTTTTTTTTAAATTGCTAAAGACCACACATATAACAATATCTCCTTCCTTCACACAGGAGAGAAAATGTAATTCACAACGATGGTGTTTGAAGGAGGATTTCCAGAACATCACATCTCTCCTTGTAAGTGGTCCTCACTTACTTAAGTCATCGGTCAGTCATAAAAAATGTAAAATTAACGTTTTTAAAGTGGAACATGATTCTGTTCCACGCTCAGGAGGCAGTGAAGCGCAATGCTTGCATATGAAATGCATTTGGTCATCCCCCTGGCAACAGGGAAGGAAAAGGTGCATTGAGTGAAACGAGAGCAGATTGCTCTTATTCTTTATTTAGAGAGTTATTCTAGACACTGAGTCACAGATGCCCTGCCATTGTAAAATCCTTCCTGCTCAACTGAGCTTGTTGGAGGAAAATATTGCAAGCTTGGGTTTCTGTGGGAAAGTATGACAAACAATCATGGGTTTTTATTCAATTATGCATCACAATTGTAAATATGTTACAGATTTGAAGAGCATGATATTCCTCCTGAGACATTAGACTGGCAGGGAAACGATAAATTTGGCACAATAACATAAACACTGCTTTTACTATGAAAACTTTCTCTTTACCTTTTCTATAAAATTAAAGAAGGCCAACAAACAGACTGTGCAAATGTGCTCTTGTCCACAATAATGTGTGGCCTTGGGCTGTGGCCATGCACTTAAAAGTACTGGTGTTAATGTGTTCCGGATGTGTTGAGTGTAATGTGTTCCATATTGTCAATTTCCTGCACAAACAGTGTATCCAGTTCCTTCACGATCTACTTTACATTGTCCCCTGTGTGTACTAGACTCTGATCCGTATGTTGATACTATTAGGTAATATTTGTTGTAAAAGTGCTGAAAATAGTATGTTTTCAGCATCATTTAAAAATGGCATTACACAGTTTGTCCACTAGAGAGCACTGATAAATTTCTTACTTCGCCAAGCAATGCAGCGGAGTTATGTGACGATCGGCGTATGTTTGTCTGTCTGTTTGTCTGTCTGTCTGTTCGCAATATTACTCAACAACGGACTAATGGATTTACATGAAATTTTCAGGGAAGGTCAAAAATGACACAAGGACCAAGTGATTAGATTTTGGCAGTGATACGGCTTATAGTCTGGCTCCACGGATTTGTTGAAGATTTCTGTATATATGACAACAAGTGAACACTACATCAGCTGCGTGCTGATGATCACATGATTGCGATCCTATTACAAATCGATCTCTGCAGTGTGGACTTATCAGGACTTATCCATTGGAAGTGATGCAAGGAACAATTGATTTAATTGTGGGCGTGTTTCCAAGTTCCATCAATTCCCACCGCCTGCTACATATTTAAGCTGACGCGATTCGGTATCCGTACATAATGTACACATAACACATGCCTGTGCTCAGCACAAGGTCATTTTGTCTGTGGGTACATCTATATTAAATTGCCACATTCTATATCGCCGTGATTTCTGATCATCAATAACTAATAAATAAACAAATACTGCATTTATATATTTTTTAAAAAATGTTGCATTTCTGACAATGCCATATGGGGGAATGAACAATCTTGGCAGAGTTCTGCACTCGCTGATTCAGAGGGTCCAATCCGGCCCGCAGGACAACTTTGCAAAGTGCAAAAACTTCAGACGACATTAACTTCAACGTTTCAATGAAAGTATCTGCTATTTAAAATGCATCCACAGTACTGCCACAAATTGAATGTATATTTTTTATGTATAAATTTTATACATTTACAAGGCAGGGCAACAACTTAACCTTCTTCTGTAATAGTGTGTCAGTTCAGGTGGTCAGGATTACTACACAGAGGTGGAAATAAATGTCAATTTTCAATAATTTCTACATCTTAAGTTGTTTTGATTATAAAGCTATATACTATATTGTTCAGTTCCACATACCGGTGACTAAATGTTCTGTGCCTTTGTAGACACCCTGTGATCTGTAAGTTGTAATGTGTAAATGATAAACTGAGGCATAATATTGTTGAAATTGAACTTATTTTTCTTAAGAAATTTCGGGTTGTTCATAATGTTTTATAAAAAAAGATAGTTCATTAAATATGAACATTTTTAGAATGTACTTTTGTTGCACTGAAACAAAGTGAAAAATTTGGAGTTGTAGTTATTTATAGGTTATTATGCTTTAATTTTACTGGTCCGGCCCACTTGAGATCAAACTGGGCTGAATGTGCGCCCTGCACCAAAATGAGTTTGACACCTCTGTACTAGAGGAAACAACAATATAGAGTTACATGTAAGCCATTTCATAACGGGAAAGATAACGGGAAAGGTAATCCCATCCTGGCATTTGTGAATGGAAATCTTCTAAGTGTGTAACTTTGATACACAGAGATGACTTTTTAGAGATTTAATTAACAACCAGAAAGGGACTTTGAAAATCATATTCTCATTAATTCAAATTCAAGATACTGCTCTCTGTAACTCTTTGAATATTTGTATTAGATTACTATCTAAAGCCGCGATTCCAAAAGCACCTACTCGGCGCGGTGCGGCTCGGCTCGTCTTTGTTTGCGAGCGTTTCCTAATGGATTAGTGCATGGTATCAGGCACGACTTTCCGTTCCTTCTCGGCTGCCGTTCCAAGCGAGATGAAGTGAGCCGAGATGTGACGTCTACATAGTGCAGGCCACTGATTGGACAGGAGTGCAGGCCACTGATTGGACAGGGAGTGACGACACACGAGAGCGACTCCAGCACAAAACCGGCATTTAAAAAAACTAAACAGCGACGGTGTGCATTGCTCTTCACGGAACTCTCTGTTCTTCATAATTTTAATATGACAGCCAGACCTGTACCGTGGGTGAATGAAGAGGTCGAGACTTTTCTGTCTTTGGTGGTGGACCAAAGAATACAGAGGGAGCTGGACGGAGAAAGTTTATCAGGAGGTCTCTGAGCGGATGGCCGCCCACACATACAGTAGACTGTATATAAAGAGGACAGAAGCAGTGTAGGGAGAAGCTGAAAAAGCTCAAAAATGACTATTGGTCCACCAAGGACCACAACGGCCGGCGTGGATCAACCAGGAGGTGTTGGAAGAGGTTTAATGGAAGCTATTTACTGGCACCGCACCGACGAGCACCAGGAGGGAGACTCAGCTGCTGCATTGTAGGAGACGTTCGAGGACGGTGAGTGTTTTGTGACTTCAAGAAACTTTTACATCATTTATCCCATTGGTGGCAAGCTCCCTTTAAGCAAACAAGTATATTTAGAAAGTAACGTTGTTGTCTCCTGTGGCAGACAATAAGATAGCTAGTTAGCCATCAGCGCTAGCTAGTTAGCTATCGGCGCTAGCTAGTTAGCCATCAGCGCTAGCTCCGTGCTCCGCTTGTATTTCGTGCTGCTGTTTCTAACGTTTAGCTCTCAGAAGCTAATACATCAGTCAGCATGACGAACTAAGCTAGTGGTCTTAAAGGTTTATTTTTTTCACAAGTTACAATGTCGTATTTTTCGTGTACTTAGGGTGAATGTTTATTTCTGTTCAAGAATCCCTTTCGACGTGCGAAGCCTGCTCCACCTCCGTCATGGAGCCCCCAGCTCCCCTGCCTCCTCTCCAGCACCAGCTTCAGCACCAGTACCAACTCGGACACCGACCCTGTCAACATCAACCTCCAGCACGTAACAGCAACGTCTTATCACTGGTAAGACACGGTAAACAGAGACCATGGTTGATTTTCGCATTATTATTATTGCAGGTGTAAATGCCTGCAAGCATGATCAGAACAACGAAACTTAACGGATTTAACATGTTTTAACACAAACTACTTTATGGTTCATAATTCCGTTGACTGAATTACACCAAAGCAATACTGATTTATCAGACTGGAATATTCTTAAAACAGCTGTTTTAATGTTTTGGCGTTTAATTTGTCATGTAATCTTGCTAACCTTCACAAATAAAACAATAGCATAGACACAACTGCAAATGGTACAAAATTTATTGTCAGAATTGCATTAAAGAAAACAATAGCGGTCCGGGGACAGAAAAACAGAAGTATAACTAGAAGAATAACTTTTAACTTTTGCATGACACGTAGTGCATCAGTGCATCCTGTACATCTCTGTCCTCCTCCTCTACACCTTGTACCACTGCAGGCTCATGTGCTGCTGCTTCAGGTAAATCCCATGAAGTCTCATCAGAGAGCATCTGAAACACATACACAGCATACATATTTTAATACCTAATAGCGATAAACTGCAGCCATTACAGGGTCGTTCACAGGACTAATATACGATAGCTAGCGAACTAGCATTAGCTTACCCTCATATGTCGTCTAGTTCATATCCTCTTGTCTTCAGCTTGATACTCCTGCATCGCCTCCCAAACTCTCCTGTGTGTCTCCTGAGTGTTTCGACTCGCCGCTCTCAGCTTTCTCCGACTCTTCTATTACTTTGAATCTGACAGAAATCCACAGACGGAGCAGCAGGTGTACTATCGCCTCTGTTATGTTGCGTTTGTGTCGCACACAAATGACGTTGAGGGACTTTCGGCCCGCCGTGCTATGACGACTCCACCCACGATGAGGCTATATGGAAAAACAACTAAACGGAGGCGAGCCGAGTCAAATACAATAGTGACGAGCCATACCTCGCCAAGTAGATGCTTGTGGAATCGCGGCTTAAGTGATATCTGCTTAGCAAGTTCTGCTAATAAAACAAGTTCAAGCTATTGTTAAAGTATTGAAAGTACTAACTGTGGCCTAAATAATCACGTACTTTGCAGAGTTTGTCATGATTGTAGCTTTTAATCAGCTAAATCTTCACATATTATGCAGCTTCCTAAAGCTTCCATTGCAGAGCTTTGTAAAAGTACAAAGTTTCTCTCTGAGAACTTAAAGGTACAAATTATTTCCCCTTCTTGTCATCATCAATCATAATTATGCCACGGTTTCTTCACCTTGGATCAATTTGTGCCACTGAGATCAAACAGTGGTGTTAATAGGACCCCAAATTTCTCTAAAGTTAATCTATATCATGTGGTGTGAGCACCGATCTTTTAAGCCTCAGTTCAGCTTGTTGTGTATATTGTTTGTCACTGCAACAGCTGCTCCCTTCCAGCTAAATATACTTTTGTGTTTCATCTGTATAGTTGATCACCAGGCATTAAAACAGTTACAGCTTTAAAAGTGTACAAAAAGGAGAAATTATTTATATTTAACAAAGTACTTTTGTATGGGATATTAAGATTTGCATGAAAAACTAATCTGTTTTTAAAGTGTGGTCCATCTCCTAATCACTACTGACAAGGGAACAAGCTCTAATCATCATTGTTTCAGTCACAACACAAACTGTGTCTTTGATGGTTTCATCCTGTGTGTAATTACACCAAATTACTCTCACTAGTGGAGTTGTTCAACCATTCAGCCTCTAAACAGGATGTTTGAAGATGTTATGAATGGAATTTGTGGCATGGGTGGTTAGGATCATGGAAAGAAATACTGATCCATATCATATTTCATTCAGGCAAGTCTGTTGTGTGCTGAAAGGGGTAAATGAAAGCAAGACATGGGGGCTTTCAAAAGGAACTACAATATACTTGCCCAAAATTCAAAATGCTTCATTGTTACTTTATGTATTTTTTTTCTCTGAATGGATCTAGAATAAAAAGCTAAACCTGAGACTTTGATTGAACAATCTCAACTTAATCACTTGCCTTTTGGGGCAGGGCTCTGACAAAAGAGGATGCCTAAAATGCTCATAACAGCTATTGCTTGCATCATATTAGTATTACACCGATGAAAACAGTCTGATATAGTTGTAAGCCCTTGAAAAAGAGAGTCAGAGACTTTGATTTGGGATTTTTTTTAAAAGGATACTTAAGCAAAAACTAATGTAGGAGAAGTAAAATGCTCTATAAACTAAACTGAAAGTATAAGAACATTGTTAATTCCCATTCAAAATAATATCTTGAAATAATACATAACTTACTGTAATTATACAAATGATTAAAATAACCACCAATAAATGCTCAACAACGTTTTAAAAATAATTCTGTTTTTACAGTCCTCAATTTTTCCACAGCACAATTTGCATTGGACTCTTGTGAAAGAACCAGACAACATAAGATTAACAGTCAGGTTGAGTTAAACCCTGCTGCTATATTTTGCAGTGTTTTTACTGTGTTACATAAAGACAAAAAACTTGGGCAATGACTCTGACTCCTCAGCCAATTTTCCCACATTATTCAAATCGTATTGAGCCACATCATACAAACAGAGTGCTTGAACGATGTCAGCATGTCTGTACCCAGGAGGTGTAATACTATAGTGTTGGGGAGTACTGTAAAAAACAGGCTGCTCCAGATGAAAGGGCATGAGTCCATCGTTGTTTCTTACATAATATGTTTGCAGTTAGCAGGAGGGCGTTGCTTCTTACCATCGTGTACCATAGTTTAAGCACCCTGTCACTTTAAACTAGTGTGATCTGAGATTTTGCTGGGTGACTGCTGAGAATGCTAATGCCTGGAGTATCGTATCCTATGGCGCTTTAGGCTCAAATCAAAGCCAGAGTGACACAAGGAACAGCAAGACAGCAGTCTTGCACATTTGAGTAAAGCTGGTAATGTAATCCCTCAATAAGTTTGTTGGAGATCACAGACTCAGTAATATGGGCTTGACAATCCAAACGCAAGTCAGTTTTCTTCACAAACCAGAACTATTCAGGAATCTGTATCACACAGATGAAGCTTGTTGCTGTTCAGAACAACAAACCACAGTCTTCATGGTCGATTTGTACACGTTTACTTGTTGTTGAAATAGGAGCCTACAGAGAACCTTAAATCTGCAATATGTTCCATTGCTGTCATTAAATCTTATTTAGATTTGAAATATTACTCATCTTGAGCCAGCTGTTGGCTGCATGATAATGGTTATTTAAAAATCAGTATTTGGTAGCAAGATTAATGAGACTTTTAAAAAAAAGACAATAAAATCATAGGTTATACAGCTTACTTTGGGATATGTAAAGCTAGAGTATGCAGTGTATTCCAGAGACATGTTTTCATATATTTGTCGAAGTCACTTTACATGCTAACAGCATTCAATAAATCATTGCATTCTATCCAAATGAGATGATTGGATCACCTGCATACGTGCGTACCTGTGTATATTCGGCTTTTACACTCATTGGAAGTCACCAGTGTATACCATATGTTTGGGGGACACACTGCTAGAATTAGCAAGCAGTTAAGAATGGCATACAGAGGGCTGCCACATTTTGCAGTTCCACCTAAAACTTCAACATTTTGCACCACTAAACATGCCAAGTGATAGCAGCTATTTGTAATTTTACATCTTTTAGTCCTCTTCGTGGTCTCTGTTGTCCTCCAGTTTTTTTACGGTATGATTGCTGTCTGTCTGTACTGTAGCTTAGTTGTGAGCAAGTGTCCTTTGAAACTATTTATCTCATGTTGGTCTATTGTCTGTTGGACAATAAAGATTGTTTTATTAATTTAGCAAGTGATAAAGTATTCATAAGCATCCAAGCGAAGATGGGGCCACATTTCCAGGATAGCATTTAAAAATCTGAACAGCATTAACATGACAGCAGAGTCTCTAACAGCGCATTCATATATACGGCAGAAAACATTATTGTTCAGTTTGCATTGGCTCTTGGCAAAACAAAATCTGTCAGAACAGCTTCAGAGGAAATATAGTACATCTTATGCACATGTCACTGTTTATTAGTGTCACTATAATTTCATTTTCTGACCAAAAAATATGCATGCAAGCAGTGTCTATGAATTTGGGTACTGGGGAGCAATGAAGACAATTAGTTATTGTGTTTTTAGTGTACAGTTGTCCAAAACTACCAGTCAAAACCCCCAAAAATCCAGGCAGTTTTTTTTCACAGCTCAATTTCTCCATTCACCATCAATTCATGGGTAATTACAAAGCCCATCGCCTTGTAGCTTAAAAATAACTTGTTTTAGACGTGTTAATTTTGATATCACATTGCCTTCCCAGTGATGAATAACTGTTTTTTAATTTCTAAATGTGTGGGTGTTTAATGAGGCCTAACACATTTTATTCTCCTGCTATAAGGCTGTCTACAAAATTGCACATTGCTGAGTGTAATCATGCAATGCTATCTGGCACAGAGACTCTCTGGCGGCAACGAGGCAAAACCTGCAGCCCAGAACTGCTCCACTTAAAGGAGGCTGATGTGAAAGGAGCAGACAGGCGAGAGTGGAGCGCCCTCCAGTCATGCAAAATGCAAAAGAAATATGACTTTATTACATCTCCCTAATGGTGACATAACAATCTGTTCAGCCACTTTCCTCCAAATCTCCAAGCATTTGGGGAAAGTGCTTCAGTCTACAAGAGAGGATTGGTTGGAATATTTCTTGGTATGGATGGATTTAAATACAGTTGAGTTTGCTTTGATGATCTTGTCTGTGATTATTTTTTTATGTTTTTTGCTTTTTATGTCAGAGCAATAAAAATGCTCCATCCATTCTTAATCCTCTGTAGTGGAGGGGCTGGAGTCTATCCCAGCTGACTTAGGATGGATGGAGGGGACACACTGGACAGGTCACCAGTCTATCATGGGGCTACACATAGAGACAAGTAATCTCACTCAGATTCACACCTACGGACAATTTAGAATCACCAATTAACCTCAGCAAACACAGGGTGAACATGCAAACTCCATACAAAAAGACCCCAGGCCTGGACTCATTGAGACCTGGAGATGTTTTGGCTGTGAGGCAGTAGTGCTAACCACCCAGCCAGCGTGCTGCCCTCAATAAAAGTCTTGACAGTAAACAACAATACACATTGGCCTGGGAGGAGATGTAGTCTCTGATCACTGGAAGGGCCTATATAATACCATATTTGCAGTGTATGTAATGTCTTCACCTTTTAAAGAAATTGTTCAACATACACTAATGATCAGAAGTTTGGGATCACTTAGAAATGTCCTTAATTTTGAGAGAAAGGCAGTTTTTTCAATGAAGATACCATTAAATTAATCATGAATCCAGTCTAGACATTGTTCATGTGGTAAATGATTATTCTAGCTGGAAACGGCTGATTTTTAATGGAATATCTCCATAGAGGTACAGAGGAACATTTCCAGCAACCATCACTCCTGTGTTCTAATGCTACATTGTGTTAGCTAACTGTGTTGAAAGGCTAATTGATTATTAGAAAACCCTTGTGCAATTAGGTTAGCACATGGATAAAAATGTGAGTTTTCACAGAAAACATGAAATTGCCTCTGTGACCCCAAACTTGTGAACAGTAGTGTATGTGGAAATAGCTGGGAGAAGCAAAGAATGGTACAATGGTATGTGTTTGTCTAAGCATTAGCTAATCATAAGGGTGGATGTAGCTGTAACTGTAGCTGCAACGTCACCCACTGTTTTACACTGTAGCTCCATCAAATCTCAGTTACGGTGAGCACCATCTTTTTCAGTTGGAGCTGTAATCTCAAATTAAACTTCTGTGACAGCATCTTCTGAGTGTCTTCCTTGAGAAGACACTCAGAAGTTCATTTTTGATGTTCATTTTATAAACACAAAACCAAAAGTTTGTGATGAGCCCGGGAGGAGCTGCAGGCCAGTGTCAACTGATGGGCCACAGCATTAGCAAAGGAATATATTCTGCAATAAGCCTTCAAACCTTATTAAAAGAGCAATTATGACCAAAGAGTAGTAATTGTAATCATAGTGAATAATTCAAAAACAGGTGTTAGTATTTTGAAGGAAAAATTACATTTGCTACTGAAGTTTACCTGTGAGACAGCTGAGCTACAGGACTTTCCCCTGAGTGATGACAGGAAATAGTTAACAAAAATTGATTTTTAAAGTTGTCTGTTTACAGATGAAGCAAATTTGATGTAATATGTTGATTTGTGAGCTTCAAAGGTGCTATTACGCTTATTTCTGAACTTTGGCAAGAGCCAGCATATATGCTGAACACACAGATGAACACGCTGACATTCATTTTCTCATTTTCAGTGTTACTAAAGTCCTATTTTGATTTATTTCCATTTAATGCTACTTCATGCTTCTACTCCACTAGATTCCAGACAGAAATATGGTACGTTCTACTCCACCACATTTATTTTACAGCTTGAAATTACTAGTTGATTTTAAGATGAGGATATTACAAAATGGGTAGTATGACAACCTTTTAAAATCCATCACATTTTGTTAGATTCATCCCATGGTTTCCACCCCGTTCAGCTACTGATGTCATACAAGCACCTATAAATTTCTTTCCTGGTTTCATTTCAATAACCATTAATGCAAATGATCACATGATTCAATGATTCCCTAAAATCAGTGATTAAAGAAAAAGTCTGAAAACTATTGCTATTTTACAATTGCAGCTACCTAACATTATAGATAAAGTTGTAAAATTGTCAGTGTGAGATTCTCATTAATTTAATCTGTCCAAAAATAATAGGTCTGAAGTTTTTGTTTTTCCTTTTTTTTCTGTTTGGTCTCTAACCAAGTGCTTCACTTCTCATGAAAATAAGCACTTTTAGGGCAACAGGACAATATGGCCACGATTTGATGCCCGTGATGAATTTTTAACCAGGAACATTTTGAAGCAATCTATTTGTGGATTTAAGAGATAAATAAAATAAACACAAACTGTCTGTTTTCTCTTTTGTAGGGTAGTGGAATTAAAGTGGTTAATAATACATGGCTGAAAGCATCTGCCCCTCTGAGCTCCATCTTTTCTTGGACACAAAGGGAAAGGAAAGTAAGCACAGATATTTATGAAGTGTTGCTTGATTTCTGAACAAAGAACAAAAAAGAAAATTCGAATTTCATTTGATTTTGACAAACTGTATGTCATTGTATAATGCGAAGGATGAAATGTAAACAAGCTTTACATAATAAAAATTCAACATTTTGGGCTTAAACTGACCTCTCCAACATAATAAAAATAAAAAAGACAGAGCAGTAGAGCAGTTCCAAAAAATATCCAAGTTTCTACCAGTTCAGCAGTCTATCCGTTCTGCCAGCTTTTATGAAAACACAGAACTCATAACACGGTTGTGTCTTTAGCTCATGATTATGGTGAGTTCAGTGGACAAAGTCACAGATCAGGATTTTAGCAATGAAGAGCAGCAGCTTGGAAATGACTGCTGGTTAACAAGCAGTCTTAATTAGCCATGTTTCAGTCATTATTTCACACTTGTTCCATCGTCTGACAACATAAATAGAAGAATATGGACACTTCTGTTCAAAAGTTTGGGGTCACCCAGGCCATTTCATTTCTTCCATGAAAACTCACACTTTTATTTATGTGCTAAAATAATTGCTCAAGGGTTTTCTAATCATCAATGAGCCTTTCAACACCGTTAGCTAACACAATGTAGCATTAGAACACAGGAGTAATGTTTGCTGGAAATGTTCCTCTGTATCCCTATGGAGATATTCCATTAAAAATCAGCCATTTCCAGAATAGTTATTTACCACATTAACAATGTCTGAACTGTATTTCTGATTCATTTAATGCTTTCTTCATTTTTTAAATTTAAAAAAACTGCTTTTCTTTCAAAAATAAAGACATTTCTAAGTGACCCTAAACTTTTGAACAATAGTGTATATGAAAACAGTTTTGTTGGGAATATGGCTGTATTAAAGTACAGTGTATGTGAGCACAGAGAGCAGGAGAGAAGTAAATAGACATTAAATACTCTGTGCAAACAGTGCCAGTGTGTTTCACTACAGGTGCTTGTGCATTGTACTGTTCTGCTGAGGTTAAACACTGCACAGTGTGCAAACCACTTTTTTTGGTATATGAGCATTTGGAGTACATCCATAATTTTGAATCTTCTGGTTTCTGGAAACTTTTACATAGAACTGTGTGGGACTTTGCTGCCACCATCTTTATCTGTTAAATGTCATGCTGACTCTAGCTGACCAATAACTGGAGCCAGAAATGACTAATGCCATGATGCATTGTTTGTTTTTGAGCTTTCAGTTTTTGGAACAGAATCTTTGTTAAAATTAGCAAATGCTGGTGCCATAACCCAACTGGTTGAGTGGGTGACCCATAAGCAGGAGCTATAAAGATGTGTTAAAAGGCTAAAAAGGCCCAAAAAAATAATTTAAAAAAATAAAGCAATTCGGAAACGCACACAGTAAAATCATCAGGATTAGATAAAAATAGCTGAACATGACAGATTTACAGGTCAAAATGAAAGGTTTCGTAGACTGTGCATGGAATGTTAGTGTTTTTTGAGAGATAGCTGAAATGATGTATTTATTTTTTGGCAGTTGGAAGTGACTGTGAACTATGGCCCTCGTGGCGCATCATTCTGATGAGCTGATGAGTAATGATGACAACCGTGTTTATAGTGGTTAGGATGGCAGATAACATGAGAGTCTTTTGAGCATCAGATCATGACACTGATTAGAGTCCAACCTCAGGCTGCTGTCAAGATGGATCTGCTTGTTGCCTGAAAAGTGCTACAAACTGGATCTTCCAGTTTTGATCACTGTTTTTTAGCAGATCCAGTAATTCCTGATTCCCTGTCTTTGAAAATAACAGCTTTCTTGTCATTTTCATAATATGGGCAGTTGCTGTTGAATTCTCAGCATGAAGTCTAAGATCCAGAAATGTGAGTATCTGTCATGCAGTAATCAACTTAGTTTTGTTGCACCATCTGTATGTGCATATCACTGAGTCACAGGATTTGTTTCAGATGAGTGGTTCAAACAGAAATAGCTGGACTGTTAAAAATTGTCTTTCACGAGGGACTCCATCGAGAGCCAAAGAGCTGGTGAACGGGTCAGAGCTCTGGCACTGAGGCAGTGTCACTGTTAAGCCCTGATGTGACAAGTGTCTTTTCTTCTTAGAGGGCAAATGGGGTGGGATGCTATTAATTTGATTGTCTCATTGAAAACAATAATCTTCACTGGCATATCACCTTAAATGTGTTCATACTCAGCCGTTGTTGTGAATGTTATTGCTCTGCCAAGGAACGCAGCAGAGTTATGTGACGATTGCCGTACGTTTGTCCGTCCGTTTGTCTGTTAGCAACATTACTCAAAAACGGGGAGGGTCAGAAATGACACAAGGACCAAGTTCTGCGCGCTCTGAGTGCTTTTGTAGGATGCAGTTATCCATCCATTATCTATACACCGCTTAATCCTCACTAGGGTCACGGGGGGGGGGGGTCTATCCCAGCTGACTCAGATGAAGGCAGGGGACACCCTAGACAGGTCGCCAGTCTGTCGCAGGGCTACATATATAGACAAACAAGCACTCACACATTCACACCTACGGGCAATTTAGAATAATCAATTAACCTCAGCATATTTTTGGACTGTGGGAGGAAGCCGGAGTACCTGGAGAAAACCCACGCATGCACAGGGAGAACATGCAAACTCCATGCAGAAAGATCCCGGGAAAGCCGGGACGCGAACCAGGGACCTTCTTGCTGCAAGGTGAAAGTGCTAACCACTACGCCACTGTGCAGCCCTGGATGCAGTTATGTTTGTGGTATTCAACTGATGCTTTTATTAACCCTTTGATGCACAGTGTGGGTCAGGAGATACCCATTTTCCATTGGATTTGGGTCACTTTTGACCCATGCTGCGCATCAGAGGGTTAAGAGTGGCTCACAGACAGAACAGGCAGCAGCTCAACAATGTCTAGACTGTATTTCTGATTCATTTAATGTTATCTTCATTAAAAAAAATGATTTTCTCTCAAAAATAAGGACATTTCTAATGTTAAAGTTTCCACCAGCCCAACTAAGCATTTTAGCCTATTTTTGATCACTGTTTGATTTTACTTTACCTAAATTTTACTATTTTGATTTAGTTCCACTGCTTATTGTTTCCAGTAGTTACATGAATATGATCCCAAAGCCAAACAGTAGATACATTTAGGTGGTAAAGGTAATGGAGCCGACGTGCCAGATGTTTCCCTCCTAAAATAGTTGTGGCCAAAATAGAGGCAAAGAGAGAGTGAATGTTGAACATTCCCCAGACTGACTTTAACTAAGACCTAAGTAAGTATGGCCCATGAATGTGTGGAAACTAATTAGGTGGATGTTGTGTTTTCAGTTTGTTCTGCTACCCCCAAGTTGGCAAAAATATCAAATGATGCACCGTTAAATAATATAGGGTGGAAAAAAGTTTTCAGTGACCCTTAAAATTTTACACATTTCAAATATTATCATGAAATGGTTATGGAAAAATCTTTTTTGTCTTTTTAAAGGTCTGGGTGCATTAGACACAGACAAATACAAATGATATTTTTTTTATTTATTGTTTACAAGACAAATGAATAAACTAAATTCTTGACAATTTCACTATGTCAATTCTCAACATTGTTAGTATCAAAGTCAACAAAAAACAGAGAATGTGTTCAAAACTGAACAAAATATAAATAAACCATCACACATCATCAAATTAATATTTAGTAGTCCTGTCATTAGCACACAGTAGAGCTTTAATCCTGGCTGGCATGTTCTTCATGAGCCTTGAGGGGTAATCTTGTTCCATTCTTCTTGAATTACTGCTTTTAATTCTTCTAAATTCTTTGGTTTACACTTTGAAACAGACCTTTTTGATAATCCACCACAGATTTTCAATGTCCGGGGATTGAGCTGGCCACTCTAAGACCTGGATACTGAGCTTCTGCAGCCAAGTTCTACTGGCCCTGGATGTGTTTAAGGGGCATTATCTTGTTGAAACATCCAGTAGTGACCTCGACTGAACAGTGCACATACAGAAGGGAGTATGTGTGTTTGGAGAATGGCACAATACTTGGCAGAGTTCAATGTGCCATCACAGACAGTGAGATGACCAACACCAGCAGCCCTCATGCATCCCCAAACCATGATACTGCCTCCACCATGCTTGACAATAGGTACTGTACATGCTGGAGGTAATGCTTCGCCTGACCTTCTGCTTACCTTCACATTAGCAGGAGGAAGATAAAGCTGGAAACTGGACTCATCTGAGCACAGAATATTCTTCCTGCTGTTCAATTCTTATGTGATTGGGCCCAATGGCACCGGGCTAACCTCTGTCTCTCATTGATCAGAGGCTTCTTGAAGATATGATTAGTGCATTTTAAATCCACACCACTGACTATCTTAGAGATGGCACCCTTTAGTTTTTCTGGAGTCTACGTATAAATGTATGACTTTACAGTATAGTCTCTTGCTTCTACAATTAAAAAATGCAATGGCTCTTTCCCAGCAGCTGTGAGATAACAGCACTCTTGATACTCTGAAGTTGTATGTAATGGTTTAACTGTAGTGATGACACAGGCTGTTTAAGAGCCCCAGGTGCATCTACCTGGCAGACTGCCACTGAGGCTATTAGCCCACAATCCAATGATCTCTGTTTGGGGAGTAGTTGTCCTTTTCACTGCGTCAACCGCAGCTCGACTTGTGTTCCACTCAGTCACTGATTGCTCAGTGATATGTGTGTTTACAGATGATAAATTCCCATGACTGGGCTGTTGCACTTGTGATTCCAGGCTGTCACGCTGGATGAGCTGAGCGATGCGCAGCTGCTTAGCCCGTAGGGAGAGCCGAGCTGGGAGCACATGCTGCCAATTCAGAGGGAGGGAAAAATAGTTGCGGAGCAGTTTATTACATTTTTGTGGTGAGAAATGTGGGTCAGGCTATCTGTCGCTAATTGCCTGGAAGAGGTGGGTAAATCAACAGGAAATACACCAGCTGTCAATTATCTGTCACTTTGACACCACTTTCCCATGTTGAGTCAGCACTATGTATAAATGCACACGGAAGGTATTTTACTTTTTTATTTGATTGTTACTTCACATATCTGGCAAGTAAAAATTTTCCATTGACTACAGTTCGTAATAAAACGAAGAGGCACTTATAGTCATGTCACTGATTGTGTACTCACTCCTTAGCATGCTTTACCACTTTTAGCTCATCTAATCTAACACAGTGTTTTCCAGCCTGGTGTCAAGACGACATAAATCTAATGAACTGAGAGATGATAAATAGGTCAGGAAAGAATAATAAGCAGTATAAGTCTTATGGTTTTCTCTACATTGATTTTTTTTTCTTCTAAGAGTGGGATTTTGCTGTCCAGTGAAAACCACATACAGAGTTTTGCATCCCAAAAACAGTGACTTGACATGCTTAGGCCTGAACGTAATTGACTAGTAATGTTTTTATAGATGAGGGTACAAAATTTACACTGTTATTATAGCCTGACTATATATTTGATGATAAATTATATACACTACCAGTCAAAAGTTTGAGGTCACATAGAAATGTCTTTATTTTTGAAAGAAAAGCAGTTTTTAAAAAAATGAGGATAACATTAAATTAATCAAAAATCCAGTCTAGAAATTGTTAATGTGGTAAATGACTATTCTAGCTGGAAACAGCTGATTTTTAATGGAATATCTCCATAGAGGTACAGAGGAACATTTCCAGCAACCATCACTCCTGTGTTCTAATGCTACATTGTGTTAGCTAATGGTGTTGAAAGGCTCATTGATGATTAGAAAACCCTTGTGCAGTTATGTTTGCACATGAATGAAAGTATGAGTTTTCATGAAAAACATGAAATTGCCTGAGTGACCCCAAACTTTTGAATGGTAGTGTATATCAACCACAACATCAAAAACTACTGGCTGATATTGTGTAGGCCGCAATGGCCTGTAAAGTCATTGTCATCGGACCTCTGAGACTGTCCTGTGGTTTCTTGCTAAAGCCTAGAAGACATTGGCAATGGATTCTTTGGGTTCTGTTGGTTGCTAGCTCTGCATATCAGCTTTGTTTTGCTACATCCTGTAGGTGCTTGAATCGAGATATGGAGAGTTTGAGGATGGATCAATGCTTTGGGCTCTTTATTGTATTCCTTGAGCTGTCCCTGAGCATTTTTTTGCATTGTGCCATCCTGCTGAAAGAGCCGCTGGTGTTGGAGAGTGTCGTTGCCATGCTGCTGTGTGCTTGGTCTACAACAGTGTCAAAGTAACATTCACATGAAGGCCAAGACCCAAAGTTTCTCAGCAGAACATTGCATTGTACCGAGATGATCAATGTCATTCTCTGCACTTGACAGTACACATGTCACCTTTAATCAAATGAAACCCAACTGGATTAGAACAGAAGTGTAACATTTAAATATCGTCCTCTATATTTCATTGTTGAGGGACTCACCAGGTAAAAAGGTAAGGTAAGGTGACTTTGTCCTGACTAAAAGCCAAATCTCAAGGCCTCATTGTGATAGAAGCAACATGAAAACATGATTCTCCATGATTAATAGCACTTTAACCCGCAGATCATGCAGAGAAATCACACTGGCAGCATCTTTTCTATTTATGCAAAAATAGGTCACAAAAAAAAATCACATAATCTAGGATTTTTCAAGTGCACACCATCCTGGTCTTTTGCATCAAAAGGCTTTATTGAACATCTAATAACCTGCTATTGATCAGAAAAAGAATCTGTCAGGACTGCTAAGAAACTGATATGCCTGTATTCACACACATAAAAAGTGCACATGTACAACCACCCATACAAACATTTATTTCAGTGCAAGGATTCACAGACTCTGTGCCTCCCTGTTTCATGTTAGTCAATGTAGCTTCTTCCCAATTCAGTCGATAAGGTTCCATTAAGAGAGGGTAGACTGTCAAAGCAACCTGTGACCTCGTCTTGGCCCTTGGAGCCCACTGGCCTGTGATGTCCGTATCTATATGAATTTCATCCCTTTGCCTCCATCAGCCGCAATTCCCAAAGTCCATTAGTCTCAAGTATCTGTTTCCTCTAACTTGTACTATTGATTTTGGTGGATCTTTTGTTGAGAGCATTTACATGGATATTAAAGACAGGGACAACTTTATATGCCAGTCAATTCCAGTGCTAAGGCAGAGTTTCCCCATATTCTACTTGACCGAATGATTTTATAACCACGGTCACTTTCACTCTTATTACTGCTCAAAGTTTCCTTACAGCAGGCATCTGATCTATGATCAAATGACAGAATAGGCTAGACCAGTGCCCTTAGAGGTCAGGGCTTTTTATCTTATGACATGGCCTGTTGTTGTCATACACAGAAGGATGTCACAGCAAATCCAGAAGCACAATATGGTCTTATATCCCTGGAGACAATGTTTTTCAAACACATGCCTACATCTGTTACATGAAGTGTCCTGCATGGTCATGTCAGACTTTCCATTATGAGTCCTACTAAGATGAGGCAAGATGAAGGTAGATGTGATAAGATTCTATGGACTCTCAGAGCTAATGACTGTGACAGTACAAGGAAAAGATGATAAGTGAATGAGGAAAGTCAAAAACACAAATAAAACAAAGTAAGCCATGAATGAAATGGATTTTAAAGCTGCATTCATTGCATACATTAAGTCATTCGTATGGCTTCCTAAAAGTCCTTGTTTAGACCGTATGTAGAAGGTGGGCATTGCTGTGAAAAATGAAGCCATAGCTACACAAAGTTCATCACTTTTAGTTTCAAATGACCAAGATGGTTCATTATGCTGAACTGGCAAGCACATTACATGATGGACACCAGGAGTTTACTTACTCCTGCCTTTAACCTGGTCTGGATGAGGGCTGGCCTGTATTTGGTCCTGTTGACATGGATTTAAACTGACCATCTGTTTTTATTTGAGAAAATGCTTACTTTTCAGTGGAAGATTTTGCATTAAATACAGTACATGGTAAAGATGAATTTACTGGTAACAATGTTTTGGCATATTTTTTTGCAGTTCCACCAAAGAGAGATTTCCCCTCTAAACTTCTGAAATAACTTCCTTTATTTGACTGCCCAAGGCCCAAAGAGGGAAATATTTGAAGTAAATAGTTATATTTTGAATATACATTGGATGAGAAATCCTTACAATGCTAAGAGGCAAGTGTACTGACGAAGATTGTGTGTTAGAATCATAAGCTCCAAAGCAAAAATGTACCTTTATCAAGATAAGTTTCGCTTGCAAAAAACGTTTATGTACACTACTGTTCAAAAGTTTGGGGTCACCAGACAATTCCATGTTTTCCATGAAAAGTCACACTTTTGTTCATGTGCTAACCTAATTGCACAAGGGTTTTCTAATCATCAGTTAGCATTTCAGCACGATTAGCTAACACAATGTAGCATTAGAACACAGGAGTGATGGTTGCTGGAAATGTTCCTCTGTACCTCTATGGAGATATTCCATTAAAAAATCAGCTGTTTCCAGCTACAATAGTCATTTACCACATTAACAATGTCTACACTGTATTTCTGATTAATTTAATGTTATCTGGATTGAAATAAACTGCTTTTCTTTCAAAAATAAGGACATTTCTAATTGGACCCAAACTGTTGAAAGATAGTGTATCTGTTGATGATCATCCAGCCATATTTGCACACACTATTTCCATTAAAGGTGAAACTTATACATAGAAAGAACTTACAAAATGATCTACAATCCATCCATCCATCCATCCATCCGTCCATTATCTATAACCCGCTTAATCCTCATTTAGAGTCTATCCCAGCTGACTTAGGGTGAAGGCAGGACACCCTGGACTGGTCACCAGTCTATCACAGGGCTACATATAGAGACAAACAATCACACTCACATTCAGACCTACGGACAATTTAGAGTTACCGGAGAACCCGGAGAAAACCCACACATACAGAGGGAGAACATGCAAACTCCATGCAGAAAGATCCCGGGAAGGTCGGGATGCGAACTGGGGATCTTCTAGCTGCAAGACGAAAGTCTACAATCTACAATCCCCAAAACACAAATGATATGACCTCAGTGTCTTTACTGGTAGCTTCATCTCCACTCATGGAAAATGTTTTACTTAATTTGTTACTAATCACAGTCATAACAGACCTTTTCAAATATCAACTAAATCAGAGCAGCAGAGAGTAATATACAAAATTAGTATCCTCTGTGGTGCCTTGACCTTCTCACTTCTTCTCCCCAACTGTGTGTCCAGCATTTCCAAAGTGTAACGAACAAATGCTTGGATTTGGTTGCTTTTCACTGCTATGACATATTTGCCACGAGGGGGGATTTTAAGATGAGATTAGATCTTCCTTGACATGGAAGACCAGTCCCCGAGAGACAAGGATAGATGACCTTTGGCTTTATTTATGTCATCGTCACCCATGCAAGACCCTTTCATCAGATCTGGTCATTGTAATCCCTCAGCCCCCATTCAAATTTACAGAGGCATTCTGTCACTGCAGACCGCTAAAGTCGATGAAATTAATGGATCAATAAGCCCTCTGAAAGGCTGGAGGGAGGGTCCTGATCCCTGTGGTCGCTATCAGGTTACTAGTCATAATGAATGGGGTGTTGTTTATGTTGTAAAGTGCAATGCCACTGAGTTCTTTGAACAAACCACCCTCTGATCCACAGCTTAAAGCCCAGTTGATGAGTTTTCAGTGATGCCAAGAGAACGAGATAAAATGCACAGTTTTTATAATGATGCAGCCCTTGATTGAAAAATCTTTTTTATCAATGCTTAATGAATCTTTGTAGGTAAGTATAAGAACTATAAAATAAAAATAAAAACAAATAAACTATAGAAAGAGGAACAGGTTGGAAAAAAAATAGCAGTAATAATATTAAATATAACACAATATATACATCTTTTGTTCTGACAAGTTGTGAATAAGCTGTGTCCAAATGATTATGACACTGCTTGATTTTTAGTTACAAATTAAATTATTCATAAAGGTTGAGAATGGGCTTTTCAGTCAACTGAGCTTTATCTCCCTCTGAGTCTCATGTAGTACGTTTTTGTCACTTAATTTGGTCACCGTTTTAAAAGTTTTGCATTAGTAAGGCAGAACAGATTCAGGCTTGCAGCAGTGACTTCTTTGATTTAGAATGGGTCGAGCATTTACTGTTTTTTTCACGATTGTTTCATATTTTGCTAATACTGGCAAAGTCTGAACAAGTGTAATGTGAAAGGAGACAAGTGTAAGTTCTAGTAGACTGCAGCCAGTTTGTAATAAAGGATTTAAGGTAGCGGAATAAAGAAAAGCACGTTACTCCAAATTATATTATATTTATATTCCAAATCCTACATCCAAGTGTTAGCTAACCCTAAAATAAAGGAATAAAATATTCTTTTTAATGCTGTGTTTGTACCCGTGGACTCCATTTTTTACATTCTGCAAACAGGACATTTAGTCAAATACCTCTGTAGTTAGCTAAGTTTAGCTGCACAAATATAAATGTCAAAATGCAAGCTATTTATATTATTTCTGTTACATTGTATTTATTTAAATAACTTTTTGTGTTTTATTTATAAATCAAAACACTTATTTTCAAACATTTTACCCTATGTTTATTAATATTAGTAATACAACACTAGTAATTATGTTACACTAACAATTATGATTTTGTCTTTCTGGTTTGATAGGCCCTTTTTGTTTCTTTTGTTTGTTTGTTTGTGACTTGACGGTAGTATTCACACGTGGGCCTCAGGCTATACGTTTAAGTTGTAATCATGACCACTAGTTTATGGTCAGTGTAAAGGCTGAGGTTTAACAGGGTGAAGTTAGGGTTAAAATTTGCATGAGACAGCAGAAATTGAATGTAATTAGTTAATGTCCTGGTAAATGTGGCAGCGCAGGTTTGTGTACAGGAGCGCTGGCCTGTCCCGTAGCATGTCTGAGAGGCGGCTGAGGGGGTGGTGTGAAGGGTGAGGGTGGGGTTTTCAGTCGCCAGACTTCCTGACTCTCCCACTGTCGGACACTTGTGAACGCAGCGTTGGCTCTTTGTGTCTCAGCACTCTGCTCCGCAACCACAAGGTTCAAATGACCCCACGGGCTGCCTGCAGTCTGCCCCGAGCTGGCTACAAACCCCAAAGCCTCATCTGTCCGAGGCCGACAAAAAGCCAATAAAATCTCAACCTGATCAAAAGGACAGCCAAAGCCCAGACTCCATATGCGCTAATTAAGGTCCATCGATGACTGCCCAACATTGTGAGGTAGTTTAATACATGCAATTGACTAACTGCCAGCAGTGGCAACAAAGGCTTTTTTTTTGTATCTGTACAGAAACAGAGCTACAAGTTTGGCACTGTAACTCCAGGCTGATGTGCAGCTCAAAGCCATCTAGAGCTGTCAACATGCCCCTCCAGTTTGCCCATCAGTAACCCACTCAACACATGGTTTCAATTCTGCGTTAAATGTATGAATGTTGAGTGCTATTGTTTGAAATCACTGATCCCGAATTGCAAGTGATCATGTGGTCGCACTGAATGACTGTGGTGAGAGTGTCTCTCATGCAAATATGGAGATGTGACCCGACCTCTATGGCTTCATTTTGCCATCAGTTTCATGTTGAAATATGCCTGTTAAGTTCGGATAAGTCTTTTTAAATAATCTAAAATACAGAGGGGAACTGAAACGTTTTATACACTGCAATCATATTTATACAAGCCGGTGTCTTTTGCTTGTGTGTGTTTTAGCTAAAGGATCATCATATAGTCTTCATCGCCAGGAGGCTGACATGTTGAACGTTCACTCTCGAGATTGAGATTTCCATGTCAGATACATGCCGCTGCTCATGTTCACAACTAGAACTGAATGTACGAATTGTTGTTTAATAGCCCTGATAATGAGCCAATAACCTATGGCGACTCTACACTGAAAAACAGGTCTGTTTTGCCATGAGCTTCCTTTGTGCGTTCTCAGGATGGATTTATAATGATAAACAATTACTGTTAAAGCTGTCCCAAGATAGGCTGGATCTGAAAACTGTAAAAAAAAAAACAAAAACACAGCAGACATGTTAAACACGAATATTTTATTATTTCAGGAGCAGTATACCCTGAAAAGTTCATCAGTAAAATGATATATTTCAGTGTGAAGACCCTGCTGTGTCACTGAGATTAAATCAATAAGCTGATAAGAGCATAATAAATCAATGTCATACCAACCAAATCTTCAACATTTTTATTTACTTTTAGAATGATAATTTTTTCTATAAAGTATTTTAAAAACAGTGGCTCACAAAGTGTTTTGACAGAAACTGCAAAAGTCAGAGGGAAACACAACAATTAAGAAAAATCCAAATAAAAACAACAGCTGATGCAAAATGTAACATGTCAATATTAATTTACACTACTGTTCAAAAGTTTGGGTTCACTTAGAAATGTCCCTATTTTGAAAAATAAAGCATTTTTTTCAATTAAGATAACATTAAATCAATCAGAAATACAGTCTAGACATTGTTGACATTGAGTAATAGTGTCAGTAAGAGAACCAAGCTGAGCTTTGGTAGCAACGTAACACAACATACATCTGATCAAACACTTCTGTTTAAGTGAGTAAACTGTGTGAATAGTTTTTTAATTGGAATGTATTTTTTAGAATTTTATTTAACCTTCATTTAACCAGTTAAAGTCACATACACTGAGTGTTCCATTAAGGTGTACTTGAAAAAAGCCATTGTGAGCTTAGTTTTATGAGATTGTAGATTAAAGTTTGTACCTGTAAACTACATGGCAAAGTCAGGCACATTAGTAATATTTATAAAATGTGAGGTGAATAGGCTTTAATGTTAATTAAAATCAAATCAGTTAAAGACAAAGTCATCAAGAGACCTTTATATTCCGAATCCTACAACCAAGTGTTAGCTAACCCTAAAATAAAGGAATAATATTTCCTTTTTAATGCTGTGTTTGTACCCGTGGACTCCATTTTTTACATTCTGTGAACAGGACAATGTGGTAAATGATTATTCTAGCTGGAAACGGTTGATTTTTAATGGAATATCTACATTAATTCTTTATTTTACCAGGTAAGATCAGTTAAGAACAATTTCTCATTTACAATGATGACCTGGCAAGAGGAACCACCAGGAAGAAAGATAACAAATAAACAATACATATACAAAAAAAGGACACAAATGTTGAAGCAGAGATTAAAAACACCCTAAATTAATGCTAGCAATTCAGTGAAAACAGCCAGCATTTGCAGTGGTCAGCTAGGGTCTGCTGCAGCAAGTGATGGAAGCGATAACAGTTTCAGAGATTTTTGGAGGGAATTCCAATCGATTGCTGCAGCAAAGTGAAAGGAATCCCACACATACACATAGGGGTACAGAGGAACATTTCTAGCAACCATCACTCCTGTGTTCTAATGCTACATTGTGTTAGCTAATGGTGTTGAAAGGCTCATTGATGATTAGAAAACCCTTTTACAATTATGTTAGCACATGGATAAAAGTGTGAATTTTCATGGAAAACGTGGAATTGTCTGGTTGACCCCAAACTTTTCAACAGTAGTGCATTTGAATTTATTAAAATACACAAGAGTAAAATACTAAATGGGAAAAAAAGAATTGGCATGGTATGTACAATTATATCTGCATTTAAATAAGAAAAACAGCGTGGGAAAGTAGAGAAAAAGGGTTATTCCTTCCTCTGTTTTTACTGTTTAATAACAGCCTCAAAAAATGAGGCTCAACCTTTCATCAGAGCAACAATTCCTCATTTACTTGTTTTTGTGTGTGTGTGTATGATGTAATACAGTACAATTTAACATGCACACTAAAGGTAGAGAGGAGTTTAGTAGAGAAAACAGCAGATTCTCAGGCAGACTAAGTGGGTGAGTGAGCAGGTTAACAGCAGCAGGGCCTTGAATGGCTGTGACAGGGAGAAAGCAGCGAGAGGCTCCAGTACTGAAGGGGGAAGTGACCCGGAAACAGTGAATAAGTGCAGCTTGCTGGGCCCTTTAGGAAAAACCTTTCGAGAAGCACTGATGCAAGTCTACCTAAATACATATTTCTCTTATTTCCCTCACTCGGTCTGAAGAGAAGCGATACACTCATGCACTCCAACAGCAAAGAGAAAGTGCTACTGGGGAGTGTGTGTTTGTCACCTACAAGAAAAAACTCCAAGTGATTCTTTCATTTGAGCAGATTTTCCAGAAGTAAAAGAAACATATTCACTTTTTTTGTTGCTGTTTTTTTCTTTTTAATAAAAATTTTGTTGAGGATAGATATGTGTCTGTTTTTTAAACAGCAAATTCATATCTTGGTAACACATTAGCTTATATTAGTCATGATATCATGGTTTGATTAAGTTACTTCAGGCCATCTAAATGGAAAAGTGTGTGTTTTCAGTTTATATAAAAGGCTCAGATTTGCTCATTGGATGTGGAAATGCGTATCTTCCTGCAGTAAGCGATAAACTTTTCAAACTATAAAAATCATGTTTTTAAACTGCAGTTTAAAATACAGTATTACAGTATTACTAATACAGTAAGAGGGGACTTGGCCTATGCCAGAGTTAATGTTTAGCTTTTTAGTTATTTAATTGGTAACTAACTATGATTTAGTTAAAGGTTTCTAGTTCTGTTTTCTTTAGTATGAGTGTATTTGAATGTGCATGTATGTATGTGTGTATATATATATATATATATATATATATATATATATATACATATATATATATATGTATATATGTATGTATATATACACATATATGTATGTATATACGTGTGTGTGTGTGTGTGTGTGTGTGTGTGTGTGTGTGTGTGTGTGTGTGTGTGTGTGTGTGTGTGTGTGTGTGTGTGTGTGTGTGTGTGTGTGTGTGTGAAAGGAAGAAAAACAACTGAGCAAAAAAAAAAGACTAAATGTGTACAAAAATATCTGTGCTAATCTCAAGGTTATTTTTTTTCTTCTTTTTAATTTGTTAGCAGAAATGCTACTAATGCTTAAAATCATAATCCAACAAAGACATGACCATTTCTGGTCTTGGTTCAAAGTAATGCCACATGAATTTCACCTCATGCTATCTGCTACGCACAGCATTTAGAACATTTACTGAATGTATTCATATGCAGGCTATATAGTCTAACAAACAAACTGTTTCAAAGTTACCTATGAAGTAGTGGAACGTGGCTACAGGCCCCCAATGAGCGTCTACTCATAGAACTAAATTAACTTCCAAGAGAAATAAATCTGAATGAATGTTTGATGCTAAAAATCTGTAAATGAGCTGCATAGGCTTCAAAAAGGATATTGACCTGATACTGTAAAGTTTCTGTGGAGACATCTAACTGAACATCAGTGAAGACCTGATAATTGCTGAAGATCACTCAACGTTTTCTGTGAATTATTCAGAATGACAAAGCAGGCTCAACCAGGACATCATGCTAAGATATAAAAATACCTGGCAAATTTATTTAAACTGTATGCATAAAATAAAGATGTCAACTTGTTGGGACTCAATTTCAGTCATATATATGACTCAATAAAGTGTATTGTTGGTGTGATAAAATGATTCAACTGTCTGTTTAACCAAGTTCGTTGTAGTTTTTTGCATTACAAGGCTAGAAATAATGAAACCTGGATTTTTCCACTTTCAGTAACACCATATTTGTGCTCTTTGCAGCTGATAAAGTGCAAAACCAGCAGATCAATATTCAGTTTATTTATCACTAACCCGAATAAACACACAATAAGAATGAAAAAATCATCTGGGACCTCGTTTTTTCGCACTTTTATACTCGATATATTAAAATATAAATCAATACACCTTTAAAAAGATGGCAAATATTACACATTTTATTGCAAATTTCATCATCGTCATTATGTAACTGCACTCACAGTTTAACAGTCTTATGAAAGGTCGAGTGAAAACGAACGGTCAAAGTTTTTGACAACAATAATAAGGCCATATAAATACAAATGACATGTTGCTCCACGGGGAAAAAACAGAAAACGGACACAAAAAAAGACAAATTATTGCAGCATTAGCGTACATTCATTCAGATGACAGTACTGCGCAAACTGCTCAGAGAATTTAAAATTCATGCACATTTTTATGAAAAAAAAACATGTTAGAAGTTCTCTAAGCAGTAAAAATGAAATAATAAATATCTAATAATAATAATAATAATAATAATAATAATAATAATAATAATAATAATAATGTAAAATCATTTGGGGAGGCACAGAAAGGAACACATGCATGCCTTGGATTAGTTGATATGTTTACAAGTTGGAAACATTTTTTCAAAACTAAAAAAAAAAAAAAAAAAAAAATGTTGAAAAATCCGTGTCCGTCATATTTTGTGTTGCCCTGTCTGTCGGACTGTCCTCTGTCAGTCTCCATCAAACAGGCCAAAGTATTTGGCGCTATTAGAGAAGTAGATATAAGGCGCAGCGTTTGCATTCGGGTACAGGACGGGGAAGGGCATGGGCAACAAACATCCGCCCAGCAAGCTGCAGTCTTTGTAAAAAGTCGATAATTGCACGTTTTTTCCAGCCTCTGAGAAGTGCTCGGCGGCCAGCGGCCCCTCCGTGTCCGTGGATAGCTGCCGCTTCAGCTTGTTGCGGCGGTTCTGGAACCAGATCTTCACCTGGGTCTCCGTGAGCTGCAGGGAGCTGGCGAGGCAAGCCCTCTCCGAGCTGCTCAGGTACCTCTTCATGTCAAAAGTCGCCTCCAGCTGAAATATCTGTCTCTTGGAGAAGATGGTGCGGGTCTTCTTCTTGACCGCGGCGCTCTGCTGCTGCTGCTGCTGCTGGGGCGCGTCCTCGGCGTTGTGCGCACTCGGCGCGTCGGGACAGGAGCCAGCGGGCACCGTCGGTGTGTCTCCATGGGCTCTGGGCTTCACTGTGAATGGAGCCACAAAATATGCATTGATGCAACAGTAAAGGCAAAAGATACACTCTTGTTTTTCTGCAAACAGTTGCGAATAAAGTGCATTTGTGTGTGACAGCGACCTCCAGTTCGCGCTACATTTTCCTACAATTCTTCTAATAAACACTTGCTTTTAATCTCTCTGGATCTTCTTAACACGTTCTTCTCGTTTTTACATCATCCTAACCCCTGTAAACAGGAGTCCTTTGAGTTACCTGCAGACTGTGACCCTCCGTCCAGCCTCCTCCGGACGTCCCACACCTCCTCATACGGCGCTTGGAAATCATTTTTACATTCACTGGCCCTCTTCTCCTTTAAACTTCCCAAAGCTCCGCCGTCCTGCTGCTTGAGGTTAAGGATGTTGTCTATGGTGAACGTCAAACATGCGCTCCGACTCGAGGCATCGTCTTTGCTCATGTTCCCCGGCATCTCATCCGCTCCTCAGAGGTTCCCGAAACACCGGCGCTCCGAGCACCATCTCTCCACGGCTGACCAGCGCGCACTGCGAGCCGGTGCGCTTTAACTCAACGACCCGGAAGACTGCGGTTTAGCAGCTTTTGATTGGTGAGGTTGTGGGGCAGATGAGGGCGGGATGCAGATTTGCGTCTGTCTGCCATATTGGAGCTTTAAACACTTTTTCTGACAACCGAGTTGATGCGTTTCTCCTCAGTGCAACGCTGTACAAGGCACATTTTCAGAACTCCAGCTTGAATATGGGAGTTCGTCATTATTAGGCAGCTTTACATACAAGCTGGGTGGTTTCCAAGACTGATGACATTGTGACTTTTAAAAACAGCACCCTGACGCCTCTTTGACTGCACTGTAAAAAACATAGATTTATCTACACTACTGTTCAAAAGTCTGGGGTCACTTAGAAATGTGCTTATTTTGAAAGAAAAGCAGTTTTTTTCAATGACGATAGCATTAAATGTATCAGAAATACAGTCTAGAACAGCTGGAAACAGCTGATTTTTAATGGAATATCTCCATAGGAGTACAGAGGAACATTTCCAGCAACCATCACTCCTGTGTTCTAATGCTACATAGATAGATAGATAGATAGATAGATAGATAGATAACCCTTGTGCAGTTATGTTAGCACATGAATAAAAGTGTGAGTTTTCATGGAAAACATGAAATTGTCTGGATGACCCCAAACTTTTGAACGGTCGTGCAATATTGCATATTTTTATGGTAAAATTCTGGCTGCTGTTGTTGCCAGAACGCTACTGTAAAATTACTGTAAAGCATTTTTTTTTCATTTACGGGAAAGAAATGAATTGATACTGTTAATTTTAAGGTTTAAAATGTGCTTTATTCCACATTATACTGTAAAATAAAAAGAAATTTCTAATCTTTAGTTTTACTTGAAAATTTACATGAAAATATCTATATAATAGAGTTTGTGTGACCTGTTGTGAATATTATAGCATTTTTCCATTATCAGCACAGTAGTTAGTGTATTTAACATTTAATATGTACATTTTTGACATGTATGCAAAAAAATTGTGGTTGTAATGGTCATAAATATTAAAGCATGTGTCCTTTGTTTACATAAAAGTTCATCAATTTGACCGGGACAAACTGTATTTTTTACATGAAATAAATGCAAAAATTCACTATTATACTTGTTATAAATGCTATGGTATGTTTCTGTTATCAGTACAACAATATGTACATCTAACAGTGAAAAATGTGATTCTTTTTGAGCAATTAATACAAAAATTTCAGTGTTGAATATTTTACTTATTATGGCATTTTTTAAAAAAAATCCTGATTGGCTTATTTATTCAATGTTATATAAACCATATCAAGCTGTTTTAGAGTTTTCAGGTTTTTACTGTCATGATTTTACAGTTTTTCCATCATAAAATCTATGAACATTCTTTACAGTGTGGAGTCCTTATGGAACTTAAAGCTGAATTCAAGGGGCACATGCTTTATGCTTAATAGTATCACTTCATCCCTAGCAAAAGTGTTTAAAACATTAACTGAAATAAATAACAAATATAGCAAACTAGCAAGAAACCACAATCCAAACCCATTTGTGCATACATTTTATTTACATGTGAACGTATGTGTACAAAAGTCCGTATTAAAATAAATAAAAAAATGACTCAGTTACACAGTATTACTAACAATCTATCCCTGCTCACATCTAGCAAAATATCAAGTCTACAAGAAATTCCTTTTCATAAATAATCTAGTTCTACATTTAAAGATCACTTCAACTGTACCATGCATATTACTCCCAGGAACGTGTATGGACACAAATAAGGGTAAATAAAAACAATGCTGAGCTTGTGAAATAATGTTCGGGGAAAAAATCAGAAGCTGTGGCTGCAGGAGAATGTATCATTGTCTGTGTTCTGAAAAGTTTTGTAAAAAAAAGAGATTTCTTCTGGGGACGTGTGATTACAGTTTGACAGCAGTAGCAAAAAAAATGGAATGTTCAACTTTTAGCTGTGGTTTTGTTTGTCAGACTCATGCCTGTTTATGTTTTATTTTCTTTGTGCCTGATTTTTCAGGCACATAATTTAATCACATAATTTCTGAACATTGTGGTACAATCTGACAATTACATTGACCCTTATTTGATCCCATATATGTGAATTATCTATATATTTTCTGTGAAAAACACACATACAAAATAGGGCTATACTTGGAAACTATGTGACCTTCTGTAAAATGTCCTTAACCCTTAGATGCACCAGTGATTGGAAACTAAACTCTTCCATAAGTGGGTCAAAAATGACCTGTATAAGAATCAATGTGTTTTTATGCCTTTTTTTTGTTGATTTGGTTAAGAATAATCATTTGTATTATCGTTTTTATTCCATTTTTGTCCACAGAAGAATGATTTCATGTTTGAAATATGTTTATTTTTCGCTTTGTCACAGATTTTGAACATTTAGATGATTGAAAAAGGAGAATATTATACAGAACAGCAACAGAAGAATGTCAACATCCATTTTGTTGACATTTTTCCACTCTTTTCCTCCAAGTTTCTGCACTGCATCGCCTCTTGTATAATATTATCAGTGATAAAGAACTTGGGGTAGTCATACAAATATTACAATTTCTTTAAAATTAAAAAAGATACCTTAAAAATTTAAATGGAATGATATCAAAAACACATTTTTTGAGGAATAGCTGGAATATGAAAGGATAAAAACTTTTCATTACAAAGATATTGCAAGAAAACGACCTCAACGGGTCACTTTTGACCCACTTCTGCATCTATGGGTTAATGAAGCACCAAGGACAGGTTTGTGAACAGTTTAAACAGTCCAAAAATATTCATCATAGACATCATATCTAGCACTGAATTGGAAAATGGGACATCTAAAAATGAGAAATTGGACTCTAAAGTAGCCATTGTCTGGTAGATTCATCAAACTTAAACTCAACTTGCCTGTTTTTATTGAAGTTTCCTCCAGAAAACACCCAGAAGAAATGGTTAAATACAGAATGAATTAGTCCCAGTGTACTGGAAGATTTCCTGACTTCATAGAATCCCAAACATCTTTATTTGATCAATTTAAGTCATAGATAAAACGGGTGTCTTCACTTCCGCTCTCAAAGTCACACCAGTCCGGTCATCTGTGGTGTCAAGAACGACACTGTATGGGTGAAACGGCCAGTCAAGGGATAATTAATAGAACTTGAGAATCCAACTACCGGCGGTGAGCCATGAGGCAGACTGGTCAGCGACACAGTTGAGGGGACGTTCTCACGGTACAACACGGGAACCCTGACGACCCTCTGAGTAGTGTAGGGGACGGCTGCGCTGCTGGATTCCATGTCTGCCGTGATCTGCCGCTTCCACTTGTTTCTGCGATTTTGAAACCAGATCTTCACCTGGGTCTCAGTGAGCTGCAGCGACGCCGCCAGCCCAGCTCTCTCTGAGCTGCTCAGGTAGCGCTTCAGCTCGAACGTGGACTCCAGCTGGAACACCTGACTCCGGCTGAACACGGTGCGCGTCTTTTTCTTTCTCATCGTTTTCATGTCGCCTGAGATGAAGAAGAATGAAAGTTTTTACTCATTTATACACTAACTGCATGGCTCTGATGGAGGGTCGTTCATATAAATGGAATTTTCAGTCATTGCATACACTACTGTTCAAAAGTTTGGGGCCACCCAGACAATTTCACGTTTTCCATGAAAACTCACACTGTAATTCATGTGCTAACATAACTGTACAAGGGTTTTCTACTTATCAATTAGCCTTTCAACTCCATTAGCTAACACAATGTAGCATTAGAACACAGGAGTGATGGTTGCTGGAAATGTTCCTCTGTACCTCTATGGAGATATTCCATTAAAAACCAGCCATTTCCAGCTACAATAGTCATTTACCACATTAACAATGTCTACACTGTATTTCTGATTCATTTAATGTTATCGTCATTGAAAAAAAATGCTTTTTTTTTTTTTTCAAAAATAAGGACATTTCTAAGTGACCCTAAAACAGAAGTAAGTGAAATTTCTTGTTTGGCTAGTGTCCACTCACTCACCACGGTACTACAAGGACAGTAGTGCGCATGTGCAGCACATTTCTGGAGCACCTCCTCTAAGATAGCTACTAAGTAGCATCAAAACAGCTTGTTTGTCCAGGACTCCACACACACCCACACCATGGGTTGTTCTCCCTGTTCCCTTCAGGGAGGAGGTTCTGCAGCACCAGAGTGAGAACAGCCAGGTTCTGCAACAGTTTCATCACCCAAGCCATCAGACACTTAAATTCCCACTAATTCTTCTGGGTAAGGCACCCATGGTTCACTGAAATATAACTGCTGCTATTTCAATGTGCAATAAGTGTGTGCGGATGTGTGTATATGTGCATATATATGTGTGTGTGTGTGTGTGTATGTAAATACACTACCTATCAAAGGTTTGGACACACCTTCTCATTCAATGGTTTTTATTTAATTATTTTAAACATTGTAGATTAATAGTGAAGACATCAAAGCTGTAAAAGAATACATATGGAATTATGTTGTAAACAAAAAAGTGTTAATATTCTGTAGTAATCTACAATGTATAAAATAAAACAAATAAATAAAAAGCACTGAATGAGAAGTTGTGTCCAAACTTCGGACTGGCAGTGTTGTGTGTGTGTATATACACACACACACACACACACACACACACACACACACACACACACACACACACACACACACACACACACACACATAGTCTTACATGTATATATTGTAAATATTTTTTACGCTCTATTTCAAATGATTTTTCTTCTTGTTTCTTACCAGTCCGATGGCGAGTTTTTGCAATGAAATTTCACTCAAATGTGCACCAGCTATAGTGTATGTTCTGTTTGACAATAAAAGTGACTATTCTATTCTATTCTATTCTATTCTATTCTATTCTATTCTATTCTATTCTATGTCTGCAGCTGTCCGTACACACATCTACAAGGGAGTAAAACCACGGCTTTAGGCCCACGGAGCTGGTTTTGGAAAATAGTGGCAGCCATGACAGTAGACAATGTTTCACTTATGAATGTTGCTGCACAGTGGATCGGTGGTTAGCGCTGTCGCCTAGCAGCTAGAAGATCCCCGGTTCACACCCCTGGGCCTGGGATCTTTCTGCATAGAGTTTGCATGTTCTCTCTGGGCTTCCTCCCACAGTCCAAAAACATGCTGAGGTTAATTGTTGATTCTAAATTGTCCGTATAGTGTGAATGTGGGTGTGATTGTGTCTATATGTAGTCCTGTGATAGACAGGTGTCCCCTGCCTTCACCATAAGTCAGCTGGGATAGACTCCAGCACCCCACGACCCTAATAAGGATTAAGCAGGAGATGATGGATGGATGGATGTTGCTGCAAAGGAGCTTCACATTTTAATTTGTAAATGCTTAGAGAAAGGTGTAAAGCATTATAAATTAACAGTGACGCTGGCCTTTGACCTTTTGGATATAAAATGTTCATCATTTTATAGTATTAAATATTTGTGAGAATTTTTTTTTTGCTAAACTTAGTGTGTGAATTCTTGAGTTATGACACAGAATGTGTTTAGTGAGTTTAGCGGGACCTTTGACCACCAAAATCTAATCGCTTCACACCATAGTCCAGGCAAACATTCCTCAAGATGTTCCTTAAAGGGTTAAAGGGGACAAACTGAAAACACAATACCTGAAGGTACACCCCCATTTCTTAATGAAAAACCTGAATAAATATAGGCCACGTGCAACTGCTGATACCTTCCTGTCAATTAAAAACTGCATCAAACCAGGAATTTCCAGAAATGTTGCTTTCTAGAAAAGTAAAAAAAAAAAAATCTGTTCTACCAGAGGAAGAGTGCTGTTTTTAGGATGTAGCTGGTGTCACCTGTGTCCCCGCCGTCCTCTCGAGAGACGCAGGAGGAGCGCGCATCTTCTTCCTCCCTGTCATCCAAACCGTCGCCCCCCTTCTCCGCCGGTTGGTCGCTCTCCTGCGCCTGCCCCGTTAAAGTCGGGAAATCCCGGTCACTGTTCGGGATGCGTTCATGTGAGCGGCTACTGTTGCATAGTAGACCTGTAGCGTGAAAAAAAATGGCTTTAGCCTAAATTACGCACATTTTGGTGACAAATCAGCTCCACTCGACTCTGCTGTGTGGGTGCCAGTTCTTCAAGGAGGCGGTAATGGTCGAGTTGGATGTTTTACGCACAGTGAACTGGCTGGTCTTATCCATCCGCGGCCTGTTGAAACACTTTTTTGGGTAAATCTTTTTTACCATTAAAGGAATATTGTCTTGAATAATTTAACGAGTTGTATGTAGCCTCTGCCCCGGGATCGTCTGGCCTATGTGATACATATAATCATTTATTTTTTGCAGATTATCTTTAGCACTTTGCATTTTTTATTTGGACTGATTGGAACAAGCAAATCAATCCACTCACTGCCTGAGCTGCTGGTGTTTGGGAAAGTTCTGCTCCAGTTCAACACTTCACTGTCGTTCAGTCGTCCCGGGCCGTGGACGGCAGCTTTAAACCCCGGAGAGTCTGCCCGCTCCTCAGCTGAAGAACCTCTGCCTGATGTCCCCAACAGATTCTCGATGTAAAACGACGGACCTCTCGGACCGAATTTCGATCCCGGCACTTTATCGCCCAGCATCTTGCCTTTCCCTGTCTTCCCCTCCAGCTCCTTCAACAGTCGCCAGATCGGAAAATGATCAAATCAGTCAAGCCTGTCATTTCTTGTCCTCTGCTTAGACATCCCGACGCAGTCCGTGAGAGGACGGAGCGCTGCGGTGGTGATCCGGACAAGAGGTTTGGTCTCAGGTTAGAGCTGAGGGTCAGAAAGCTAAAGAGGAATCACTCCAGAAAAGAAAAGTCGCGTCCTTCTTCGGATCCTTTTCTTGCAGGCTGTGTGATTTTCTGCCTTGCGGGACCTCGGAGATGCTGTATTTAGGTCAACCAGGGCGCAAACCAAAGCAGAGATGCGGCGTTGTCCTCGGGGCTGGAGATGGAGAAAGAAAGCTTCATGAAGAATGGCACAGTACCGCCTATTGGTTACATCTGACCATGCACATTTTAGATCCACCGTGCACACTGCAAATCTCTCATTCTCTTCTAAAACTCGCATTTTTTGCTTTATAGCGTCCAAAGAAAACATTTCAAATATATGTCTTCTCAATTTTCTGCTTAAGTCCTGCCTGTCTGCTTTTCCATCAGTGGAAAATAGGGGTAATTAACATTTTAACGCAGCTCATGGTATTTCCTCTTTCTTCTGTCTACTCGTCTGATAAGACAAGAAACTAAAAACATGACAAATGAAGCCAGAAATGAAATACATCTTACCAAGAAGTATTAAAGTGTGGGACTTTCAACCTCTTCTACTTTATTTCTATGAATATTAACTGTGCGTAATGAATTCTCATATATCCAGCCTGTAAGTTTACGATAGCTGAGTCTCCACATAAGTTGTTTATTAGACTTTATTTTAATTCTGTAGGTTATTTTGTATTTTAGGAGCTTTCTCCCTTTTTAAAAATGAATTCTCATTGCCTAAATATAACCCGACGGCGCATTTAAATGTATTTAATTAATAATGTGTGTCTGACAAGCAGATTATGTATACACACAAAATTAAATGAATACTCCATTTTTGTTCATTAAAATCCCTCCTCTGTGGATATGTTTTCAATTTTAAAAGTTTTCTTACTGGACACAATAGATGAAAATGGTTTAGTGCATCACTTCAACAAAGACATTATATACATCATTTATTTCACAATATATTTTATTTTAACTTCGTTTGATTGTTATCAGTCATGTATTTCCAAATTACGCACAAAGTCACCACGCACTGCAACATTTTTTTTTTTTTTTTTTAAATTGACGCTTTTGGAGTTAGAAATGTGGGTCATTTCAGAATTGGAGGACATTTTACATCCCACCCATCAGATTTCAAATAATCCACGTACAAAATAGGATAACATGCAGTTGTCGTGTAAATGTACTTGTTCTGAGACCAAATCTAAAAATAAAAATTAAAATTAAAAGAAAAGAATGGTTGAAAACATTTTTCAAAAAACAAATCTGGAGTTCCCACGAAAATGCTGTTTCTCTGGTCGCCCAAACAGCTCAGACGCATAAACAGACTATAGTCCCCGATTCCGCGGCCTGGGTTCGATTCCACCTCACGGCCCTTTACTGCAAGTCTTCTGTCTACTTTCCTGTCTAATAAAGCCAAAACACAACTTAAAAAATGCATTTTCTCTTGTGACCAAATCGAATCTCAAATAAAACAGTTAAAACGAAATTTAAATCTCCGTTTTTGATATTAAATTTTTCACTGATGTCTATTGTAATTGTGGGAACTTTTTTTTTTTTTTAAAATCAGCGTAATTTTTTAAACAATAATTATCATGCACTGAACGTGTGTCCCACAGCAACAATGTCAGCATAACTTTTTAGCTGGTAGAAGAAGAAAACAGTGAATCACATGGTACGCAAAGCTATAACCTCTCTTCTGTTTTTCAGATTTTCATCACATTGTCAGCCTTCGTTGAATGTCTCACTCTACCTCATATGATCTGGACAAGACAAACTCTTTTGACTTTTTTCTTTACTGTTTTCCATCAGTCAGTTTGTCCTCTTGGTCAGCAGTAACAGCTAGCTAAATATCTAGCTTCTACTGCTGAGAAAAAGCTAACATTAGCATGGATTAGCAACCCTGTTACTGTGATTAGAGTAGGGTTAACAAACAACACATAAAACATGGATTTAAAATGGTACCATTGACGTGTAAGCTGAGCCAATCAAACCTTTGATAGTTTATTTCCTATTATTGGTGAATATGGAGCAGAAAACTGTAAAAGAGAAGGTTTATTTTTCAACAATTTTGAAGCCCAAATGTCCTCCAATTCTGGAATGACTCATTTATTATAGGTTTGAAGGACTGATCAGTAGCTTTACCACAGGCCAAAGAAAAAATCTATTCCAAGCCCATGAACGCTATGGAGAAATAATGTATGTTTTATTGAGAACGCCTGGATGCAGGACTGACCATGTGTTCCAGCTTTAAATGAGTTTATCAATGCTGAAAGTGGAAAGTGTTTAGTGAGAGCAGTAAACGCGCTGAGTTTGGAGGTGTAATAGGATTTAGACTGTGAAAAGCTTGCTTTCATGTGTAAGCAGCCTGGAACAAATGCTCAGAACATTCCATGCTGCGGACATGTTGGTCAGCTTCACTGAATCTACCTCTCCTCTGCTTGTTTTCGGAAAGAAGCTCCACAGAATTTATATTAGTCGGGGTCAGAAACATGAAAACTGAACACAGGACTAAAATCCCTGTAGAGCTCAGCAGTCATCAGTGGAGACAGCAACAAACTGTATACTCACAACTGACTTTATTAAAGCCTCTTTGCAAATAATAGCTGATAATGCTGTGGGGTCTTCTAGGAGTGGAACACCTCCAGACATTTTCAAATGAGCTCCCAAATTATATCATCAAGATATAAATATGTAGCAGAGATTCCACTCATTAACCAACAGCATAACGATACTGTGACCATTTTACATTGATTTTATCCCAATCTCATATTTGTGCTCACTATTTAAGCTTGTTTATTAATTCAATGATGAAATAATATTGTGTCCTCAAATGAAAAGCTTTCGGCAGTTTGAATAAATGAATAAATTACGTTTGTAATTTATTCATTCAAGATGAAAATGCTTCTGTCCCCATAAGGCCCATGAAGACTTAGCTTCAAATATGATGAAACTATATTATTTTGGTATTTTTGTATAGCATGAGATATTGTTAATTTAAATAAGTACGAAATTAAAATGTAATTTATTAGAAGAGAAGAAAAACAAGAAATGTATATACTACCATTCAAAAGTTTGGAATCACTTAGAAATGTCCTTATTTTTGAAAGAAAAGCATTTTTTTTCAATGTAGATAACATTAAATAAATCAGAAATACAGTCTAGATATTGTTAATGTGGTAAACGACTATTGTAGCTGGAAACAGCTGATTTTTAATGGAATATCTCCATAGGGGTACAGAGGAACATTTCCAGCAACCATCACTCCTGTGTTCTAATGCTACATTGTGTTAGCTAATGGTGTTGAAAGACTCACTGATGATTAGAAAACCCTTGTGTTATTATGTTGGCACATGAATAAAAGGGAGTTTTCATGGCAAACATGAAATTGTCTGGTGGACCCTGAACTTTTGAATGCTAGTGTAGGTAAGTAAGAAACGTTTAGGTGTTATTTATTGTAGTTTGGTTGGGTTTTAGCCTTCATCTTGTCTTGCCAATCACACATAGTTTGACTGTGATCTTTATATTGTAGTGTCTGATGCGTAGACTATTATTCCATGGGCTTTGTGACGGTATGTAAAGACCTGTCAGAGAAATGAAAGTACCTTTATCCGATTAACCTTGAACTCTGAGCCATAATAATGTGGAGGGCCTGATTGTAGAGTTGCTTGCATGAGTCTGCATGTAAAGCTATGCTCACTTTAGGATGCACAATAATGAGAAACTTTGCTTTCTGCTGGCTTTTACCTCCCCCTGCGATTTTTACTAAACGCTGATTCAGACAGATGTTTTTGTGTCAGCTTCTAGGTAGCTAGAAATGATCTCATGCCTCTTTGCCAACAGCAACACTGCCGTAATACTTCCTTTCCTGTCTCACCTCATTTTGAAGAACTGCACAGTTTGAGACTTCTTAATTAAGGATGGCACTGCAGCCTGAGAAGCCAGAGATGATGACAGCGAATAACTTAACCTCTAAATTACCCGCTTCAATAAAAACTCCTTCCTTTTGCTGCTTGTATACACAGAGACATTTCTAATTCATCCTTTCAGAAGAACTCATTGTTCTTTTATGCTCATGCCATGCATTTTTTTATTTGTGCAATGCGAAGAAAATACATAATTGGTTTAAAGTGAAAGTAACAACACTATAATTTAAATATATTCCATTAAAAGTCATCCACGTATACTTAACAAAAACATGCTCTTTGGTATGCTATCACATTTAAAACTAGAAAAGCACTCAGAGAGCAGAGTACTCCGCCAAGACTATGCAGCAGTATCGTTTCCGACGGCTGAAATCTTTTTTAAAAATCCATGGATCTAGACTACAAGCTGATTCACTGCCAGAATCTAATCATTTGGTCATTTCTTACTTTCCCTGAAAATTTTATCCAAATCCTTTTGTGTATTTTTGAGTAATGTTGCGCACAGACAGACAGACAGACAGACAGACAGACAGACAGACAGACAGACAGACAGACAGACAGACAGACAGACAGACAGACAGACAGACAGACAGACAGACAGACAGACAGACAGACAGACGCTGATCGACATAACTGCGCTGCATTCCTTGGCGGAGTAATTATTGCAGCATTGTAAGCTGCATTGAAATGCTGTAATTGGTTTGGCTGTAGATAAATTTGACATATTTTATGCAGAAAATTGCCACCACTAATTAACTGCTCTTTAAACCGGATATAATTCCAAATAAAGTCATTAAGTAGTCCTATTAAAAAGCTACAGCCTCATAGGGAGAATGTGCCAGACGGGAAATCTTGTCACCGTCTATCCTGCTGATTTCCTTGATTTACCAGGGACAGCTCATCCATCATAAACCCATCAAGAATCTAATCCACTGTTCTAGTCCTGTATCATTACTATGTTTGTCTTTCCATATGCGTGATGGGAATCCCTATAATAATAGCATGTTGGAGATCCTCCACATCATTATTTACTATAAAGGGCCACTGTGTTGATGCAAGCTGTTGAGGTCAAAGCCATGGCCTAGAATGAGAGTGTATATGAGGTCAGTGAGGGCCAGACATCTTAGGTTGGCCTTAACAGAGCCAGTCAACCAGAAGGCCCCTTTATGCCAAATCGAGCATGGACTTATTGACGAACTGGTCTGGTTTCCAGGCTCTCCTGAACCCTCGCAGTATGTCTTGTTGGTTTATTGGACCCTCAGTTTCTAGAGCTTGCTTTTTCAAAACACTGAATTTTTACCCGATCAGATGAGATTTTAAACATGCTGCTTCTCTGGCAGTTTGTGTCCAATAGGTCAGCGTTGAGCCCAGCGTGAAAACAGACCTCCAGGCTCCTTGCTGTCATTTAACAGAAAAACAAAACTCTTAATCTGCATTTTCTACCTGCTCAGAAACTCCTAAAAGAACACTGCAGATTACAGCCATCGAAACTGACACATACTTCTCCTGCTTAATCCCTATTAGCCCTCACCTCACTGCACCCCAAGCCCGATTCATTGCAACAAAGCAAAAGGCATTCTGGGAGCTGTTTGGGTCATTGGAAAAGCTTTTGCAGTCTCACACTAAAGTTTGTTAAAACAATGAAGTTCTTATTTTAGTTTTGCTCGTCTGAGTGTTATCGCACAGAGACCGGAAACGAGGAACGTTCAATACTTGACTGAAATAAACTATTGATGTGTGTTTGTTTAACCCTTAAATGGCAAATTAACCCCTGTTAGAGCCAGCTCGTCAGTTCAGTACAAAGGAGGAAAACCACTGATATTTTAAGCACATTATGGACTTTCGCCACACATCCCCAGTCCCTTTGTGTATGTCTGAAAAGTTCGAAACCTTCAGAAAAGAGTCTTGATCTTCAGAAAAAGTGCAGTGATTAAGTGATCAAGGTTAATCACACAATCATGGATAAATGCAGCCAGTGTAGACACAATAGACCTACACTAGAAGCATGTTTTATCCCTGCTGGTTGAAGTTTGGAGTGGGAATGAAGGAGCACTTCTAATGGATTACAAGCTCTCCACAAGTACTGAGGCTTATGGAACATGAGATCAATGAGAAAACATCAGCTTCCCTGTAACACCACTAATGTCTTTAGCCGTGCCAGGAACCGGGGTCAGATGTTAATGTGGCAGTTAAACAACAACCAAGACCATCTTGTAGATAAATGTTCAGATTTAAAGGTTTTGAAAAACTGGATGGATTCCGAAAAATAGAGCCTTTTTTCCCTGTTGTATGTTCTCTTCCCCCAAATAATGCTCAGAATACATTCAGTCTGACCCCAGACTTGTTTTTTTTACATGGGAACTTAAGGGTCAATCCAGAATTGGAGGACATTTGGGCTTCAAAATGTTTTGAAAAATAAACCTTCTCTTTTACAGTTTTGTGCTCCATATTCATCAATAATAGGTAATAAATTATCAAAGATTTGATTGGCTCAGCTTACACATCAATGGTACCATTTTTATTCCATGTTTTATGTGTTGTTTGCTAACCCTACTCTAATCACAGTAACAGGGTTGCTAATCCATGCTAATGTTAGCTTTTTCTCAGCAGTAGAAGCTAGATATTTAACTAGCTGTTACTGCTGAACAAAGAAAACCCTTCCATCTCTTTCAATACCTGCTTATTCCATGCTTAAAATTCATATACATCTTACTATATTGTTAACTAACAGGAAACAATACTTTTAGAAGTTGATAAGGACACACTGCTTCTCTTAGCTTGGTTTTAACTAAATGAGGCACTCACAGTATTTTCCTCATTAGGTGTGGTTTAGTAATGAAGAAGGAGAAAGCCCACCAGCAGGACTGGCTTCAGTCCTAATAGCCCATGTACTCCCAGCTATCCTTCAGGGGCATGATTTATTGAAAATAGGAACCCAGTGTATAAGCTAATATGACAGAAGTGCTTTGACCTCGGGGGCCGGTGCACTTTCCACAGCAGTCAGCTGCTACTTTGAGTATATTTGGAGTCTTTCTCACGCGATTCCCTTATTCGAGGGTCTTCAGCTCTATGTCCTCTATGTTTAGCTTTTTACAATTAAGTGATTTATTTAAGGATCATTTTAGAATTGGAGGACATTTGACATCCCACCCATCAAATTTCAAATAATCCAAAAACTAGACAAAAAAAATGTTTGTTTTAAGCAGTTTTCCTAAAGAATGGGTAGAGCAAAGCTATGTCCTCTCTTCTATTTTTCAGATTTTCACCACATTGTTAGCCTTCATTGAATGTCTCACTCTACCTCATATTATCAGAATAAGGCAAATTCTTTGTACTGTTTTCCATCAGTCAGTTTGTCCTCTTGATCAGCAGTAACAGCTAGTTACATATCTAGCTTCTACTGCTGACAAAAAGCTAACATTAGCATGGATTAGCAATCCTGTTACTGTGATTAGAGTAGGGTTAGCGAACAACAAATAAAACATGAAATAAGAATGGCACCATTGATGTGTAAGCTGACCCTATCAAATCTTTGATAATTTATTACCTATTATTGATGAATATGGAGCAGAAAACTGTAAAAGAGAAGTTTTATTTTTCAAAAAAAATTTGAAGCCCAAATGTCCTCCAATTCTGGATTGACCCTAAAGTTCCCATGTAAAAAAAAAAACAAGTCTGGGGTCAGACTGAATGTATTCTGAGCATTATTTGGGGGAAGAGAACATACAACAGGGAAAAAACTGATGAAAAACTTTCATCAGTGAAAACACCTCTAAGGTGTAGGTTCTGAAAATGTAGTTTAGTATGTCGCTAATTAATAACAATTAGTGCATTTGTAATTTTGCATAGATTTCTTTGTTAAATGAGAGATTACTGGTATAGTTACAAAAAATGTTACCATGAAATTGTTGAATGTGCATTTATCAGTGTATATTATCTATAATGATTGATATTTTGTCAACCTACAGCTTTTATCATAATATCTGTATTTGTTAATTCATCCATTGTCATGTTACATACACTACTATCGTTCAAAAGTTTGGGTCACGCAGACAATTTCATGTTTGCCATGAAAACACACTTTTATTCATGTGCTAACATAATTGCACTACAGTTTTCTAATCATCAATTAGCCTTTCAACACCATTAGCTAACACAATGTAGCATTAGAACACAGGAGTGATGGTTGCTGGAAATGTTCCTCTGTACCTCTATGGAGATATTCCATTAAAAATCAGCTGTTTCCAGCTACAATAGTCATTTACCACATTAACAATGTCTAGACTAGATTTCTGATTCATTTAATGTTGTCTTCATTTAAAAAATGCTTTTCTTTCGAAAATAAGGACATTTCTAAGTGACCCCAAACTTTTGAACAGTAGTTTATTCAGTCATTATCATGTAATATAGGTATTTTCCTCTTTCAGCATCAAACAGTAAATGAATGCACACACACCAAAAAGCTAATAAAAAATATAAAGAAAAAAATAAACATTATGATAGACAATAGGAGTTGATTTCATTCCACGTAGTTCTGTTTTCACATATTTTTGTCACCTAAACCTTTGAAATTTTGATTGATTGATTGATTGATTGATTGATTGATTGATTGATTGATTGATTGATTGATTGATTGATTGATTGATTGAATGAATGAATGAATGAATGAATGAATGAATGAATGAATGAATGAATGAATGAATGAATGAATGAATGAATGAATGAATGTGTGTGTGTGCGTGTGTGTGTGTGCTCTTTATTTTATTCACTGACCTGTAAAGTTCATCACAGATAACCAAAGCGTTCCTACTTAGAACAAACCCATGAAGCCAACACACAGCTTTAGTGTGATATGTGCTGCAGAGCGTATTTTTAATTCTGCAATATAAAAGACAATTGAATCTGCTTCAGAGAGAATCAGTGAGGGAGGACACCACAATATGGAGCAGTTTTCCACAGCTCTCCTCGCTGTAATCTGCTGTTTGAGGTCAGAAATAGAGGAAGTTGTTCATAATGAGTGTTGTTTTGGTTTGTATCACTTCATGCAATGAGGAGAAAAGAAACTGGAGAATTTTATTCCACTGTCAGCCAACTGAGGGCAGCAAAACACATTTCCCAAACACTAACATAATTGCCAGTATGACAGGAACATAGTAACAGTCCACATATATTTAATATTGGGGATTATGGGAAAAACAATTGTCTTCTATTATGATAAGTAATGGAAGATAACATGATGAATTGTTTTTTTAATCTCTTTGCTATTTTTCTCTGAAGATTCAAATGCAACCTAAATCTACCTACTGGAGCTGAAGTACAGTCCACTTACATTATAGCCAGTTGCTTTGCATTTTTCCTGCATAAATTGTGAATTTCATTTTTCAGTCCATGACAGCAATACTGTGCTTACTTTGTACTAGTACGTACTAATTTGAAAACTTCATCTATGTAGTAATAAATGTTGACGTTTATTTTGCTGGTAATAATGATGCTACAGAGTGGACAGCAGCAGATTGTGCAGACATTTGACTGATGTCCTGTTTGTAACACCAGTCTTCTGTCACTAGATGACAGTGTTACACTTAAATACCTGTTTCTTCTCAATGATTTATTTGAATTCTTTCCAAGCAAAAGAGAAGAGAGAAACAACGTACGCTACCGTTCAAAAGTTTCAGGTCACCCAGACAATTTCATGTCTTCCATGAAAACTCACACTTTTATCCATGTGCTAACATAATTGCACAAGGGTTTTCTAATCATCAATTAGCCTTTCAACACCATTAGCTAACACAATGTAGCATTAGAACACAGGAGTGATGGTTGCTGGAAATGTTCCTCTGTACCCCTATGGAGATATTCCATTAAAAATCAGCTGTTTCCAGCTAGAATAGTCATTTACCACGTTAACAATGTCGAGACTGTGTTTCTGATTCATTTAATGTTATCTTCATTGGGGGAAAAAAAGGCTTTCTTTCAAAATTAAGGACATTTCTAAGTGACCCCAAATTTTTGAATGGTGGTGTACTACTGGGTCATTAAATGCCCAGCACACTTATAGCCCACTCACCTAGGATTAGACTTCACCAGTGGTTATACACAGCCAGTGCTTTGTTAATTCATTCCTATCAGTGTTGCATTACATCCTTTAAAATCCTTATTGGTGCATGAATACCTTATATAATTCAGCATAGCTCTGCTAAACTCAACTTGAGCAGAAGTTTAACTATTCAGATGGCCCAGTTAGAGATAACAACTAGGTGGCAGTGCAGGACCTATAATGCTGAGGTGCAATATATCAGGAAGGTCTTGAGGGAATTTCTTCAACTGGGGTACAAATGTTAACTTCGATTCCAGAATGAACTGATTCAGTTTCAGTGGTCAGAAGTCACTGGTTCCTCACAAAATATGTTTCTGACTATAACTGAGGAATCCATACAGTACTATGAGCAGCTTTACACAAATGTCTAATTGGATAAAGTAACAAAGCAAAGATTTTTCATATCTGAAAGGTCAAATGTGTAGCCTGAACAGACAGGAATGTAAACTGCAGTTTACCTTATTATATGAAGTGCTATGAGATGACATATGTTGTGAATTGGTGCTATATAAACAAGAAAAGCACTCAGAGAGTGCAGTTCTACACCACGGCTGCTCAGTCATTGTATCATTTCCAATGGATAAGTCCTGATAAGTCCGTAGCGGTCGATTTGTAGTAAGATCGCAATCATGTTATTGTCAGCAGGCAGCTGATGTAGTGTTCACTTGCTGTCATAGTTACAGTGACGCCATGCCACTATCTTGCAATGATACAGAAATCTTTAACAAATCCATGTATCCAGACTATAAGCCGCATCACTGCCAAAATCTAATCACTTGTTCCTTTAGTCATTTTTGATCTTCCCTCAAAATTTCATCCAAATCTGTTGTGAACAGACAGACAAACCAATGCTGATTGTGACATAACTCCACCAAGGAACGTGGCAGAGTGATAAACTGAAATGAATTTAATGGGCCAGCTTTGTCTCCTCATGTCCATCAGAGAGCCTTGTGTATCCATGACCTTGTTGCTAGTCCATCGGACATCCGTTCTTGGACAGCTTTTGGTAAACACCACCAGGAACACCCAACTGTTGCTCTGTAGTTTCGGTGATGCTCTCAGTTCAGTTCAATCAATTTTATTTATATAGCGGCAATTACAGGTCAGATTGTCTTAAGATGCTTTACAGAACCCTTGTGCCTGAAACCCAGAGCAGCTCTAAGGCAACAGTGGCAAGGAAAACTCCCTTTTAACGGGAAGAAACCTTGAGCAGAACCCGGCTCTTTATGTGGGGGAACATATAACACACAATTAGATACATGCATGATAAGATAGATGATACATGCAAAGTACAAGCTAACATTGATTCATAAGTTTACTGTGATGGTGTAAGGCTCTGGCATTAGATATACTACATATATATAGCCGGTAGTAAAATTCTAACAGTATGTATGTGAGTATATCTAGTATAGTGAGGGCGATGCAGAGTAGACTGGTGGAAATGGGCAGTCTACTGAGGGTCAAATTGTGATCATCAAAATCACACAAATTTTTATGCTTTCATATTTTTCTTGTTTCCAACACATAATCTTTGAGAAGTGACTGCTCTGCTGCAGTCTGATACATCCTCCTTTTGACAAGCATCATTGTATTGTTGAAGAAATTTCACTCTTAGTCCTATGAAGTTTGCTGTAGTGGGGTATTTATTGGTATTCCTGTATACGGTGGGCTTATCAACACAGAGCATGAGTCTGTGAAAGTAAGCGGACCCAGAACATTTTCAGAGTACACAATTTATAGGGATGGTCAGAGAGTGGGACAGAGGGTAGGGAGGGGACTATTTGTAAATACAAGGGTGAATAGTGGTTCATTTGCATACGGTTGCTAATCAGTGACAGAGGACAGACAACAAAGAACAAAAGGTAATTGACTCAAGTGGTCTGGCAGACAAACAAAGGGTGAGTGATGAGGGGTAAAACAGTTGCAAAGACCAAAGGTGCGACAACAAAAGGTAAGAGGGGTGTCTGACAGACAGTAGCAAATAATAAAAGATAAAAAGAATTATGTATAATGGTAGGAAATGGACTGAAGGAGTGACACATGACACTAGAAGATATCTGTAGCAAAAGTTGTGCTATTTCCTGCATCAGTAAGATGACCATAGTTATTCACTTCACCTGCCAGTGGTTTTAATGTAGTGGCTGATCAATGTAGACATCAGTACATATTGTTCAAGTAATAGCAATACCTGGCTAAAGCGTAGTGAAGTCAGCAAGAGAGACAGATCAATGGTTGGGCTTTTGCAGAGTTTAAAAGCAGTGTGTTTACATTCTTATTAGTATTTAATACTTGTTTCGTGCAGCATAGAATGCAGAACTGTTGTCATGTAGTTAGTTAGTATTATGCTTTAACTGCAGTTCAGTTGTGTAAAATACTCACCTCTTTCAGTAGAACTATACAATATTTACTTTTGAATGACAACAGAAATTAGAAGTTTAGAAGTTTGTTTCTTATTTTAGGTGTTGCACATGCGATACAGCACGCTGATATTTATCAGCCTATATTCCAGTTATTCACAGTATTGTATTTAGAACTATATTTGCCACTGCCGAGTACTCGTTTCTTTCTCTGCAGTATTTTAAGAGGCTATAAAGCCCCATTACCATCCAAAACCAATCAATGGGAAGCTCATTAGTAGATCATTAACTTGAATAAAATGGCAAACTCTCATCTAGCACAGAGATTGTGTGGGCCGGTACAGAGCAAAATTACATTATCATCTGTTAACTGAGATTATTTTGTCTCTGAACAGAAAATGTTATCATTTCCTCATAAAACCAGAGGCTTGCTACATAAGAGAGAAAAGACACACCTTCATATTCAGATAATGGACATAATAAAATTGTCTTTCTCGTGTTGATGGCCTCAGGTAACTATGCAGCTCAGCAGTCTTCATTTAGTGAGAGTTTTGCTCTGTGCGGATGCCCTGTACTGCATTGCAACATTTTGTCAACCAGATTTATTTAGCCGAGGACTAGACTTGCTTTTTGTTGCCAACTGGAAGTCGGTCTGTAGATAGAGAATAAATCTGACACATTTACAGGGAGTAGGCAAAGAACTTTCAACACCTGTGAAATACAATGCAATCCGATGCAAGAACATCCTAATAATAAATGCCCCCATTTTCTGAGAAATATTTTTTGTCTGTGTTGGGACTGTCTGGATTTCATTGGACAGGAACCTCTTTTTTTCTTGAAAGTTCAAATTAATACAGTACTGTTCAAAAGTTAGGGGACACTTAGAAATGTCCTTATTTTTGAAAGAAAGGCAGTTTTTTTTTCAATGTAGATAACATTAAATAAATCAGAAATACAGTCTAGATATTGTTAATGTGGTAAATGACTATTGTAGCTGGAAACAGCTGATTTTTAATGGAATATCTCCATAGAGGTACAGAGGAACATTTCCAGCAACCATCCTTCCTGTGTTCTAATGCTACATTGTGTTAGCTAATGGTGTTGAAAGGCTCATTGATGATTAGAAAACCCTTGTGCAGTTATGTTAGCACATAAATAAAAGTGTGAGTTTTCATTGAAAACATGAAATTGCCTGGGTGACCCCAAAACTTTTAAACAGTAGTGTATATTATATAGTCATGCAATGACAGTCAGTTCTCCTTTTTATTGTGTTTTCTTAATGAGATCCTTCAGATGTGTGAGGAGCTTGTCATGGACTTCTGTTTTGGTTTCAGGTTTTGTGATTCGCTCCTACGTTTTCTATTTCTATGCTTGCTGTGTCTGTCTCCATGTGGATTACATGTCTCTTTTCAGTTCCTGTTTTATTTTCAATATGCCTTTCCTTGCGTGTTCCTTGTGTTTTTACTTTTGTTTTGTCCCTCTTTTCCCTCCCAACGTTGAACCTTACCACACCCCAGCTCCGAGATCTTCCAGGAAGCTCCACTGCTGAGTGTCATGGAGGAACCACAGCCCCAGCCTTTACCTTCCAGACGTCTCTTCTGTTCCTGTTCCTGTATCTCAAGAGGGTCGACGTCTCTTCTGTTCTGGATTGTATACCAGGGTCAAGTCCTGGGCCCTACCATGATCTGCTGATGTCTCTCCTCCTCCAGAATCTGAGCTCCCAACAGTCTTCAGGCTGTTCATCCCATTAGGTGAGTGTGTTTTGTAAAGCTGTGAGAGTTGCCTGCAGTCCAGCAGCATCATGGCAGTAACAGGTAAACATCCAGGAGGAGACAAATAGAGAATTCTGGATAATGAGTGGGCATGTATTTTTCTTAGAGGAGTTAACAAGTGCCTGGTTTCAAAATTACGACAAGCAGTCGATGGCAATTATGCATGGATGGCTGGATGCAGGGAAAGAGGCTGTGTCTAGGCCTCTGTACATGATATTCAGCCTAATTCATTATGAGAGAAAAAGGGTTCCTCTGCATGCACATAGCATGCCTTTTCTCTCCACAGCCTATCAGGTAAAATTAGTCATTCACAGGAGAATAGATGAGGAATATTGCCTGTCACTGGGTTTTTGTGGAGAAAAAAGAAGCGAGAACAAGTAAATGATTGCATGAGGCTAGCTGTTGTGCGAGAGACAAAAATGTTTCCATCATAGCGCAAATAATCCCGACTGCGTTTTCATATCAGCAAGGCTTTTAAAATCAATGTGCAGGTTTCAGTTCCTGGTAGTCCAGCTAGACTTTGTCATTTGCATTGCCTCCGGCTGTGTTTTTCCTTCAGTAGCCCGTGCACCGCCGGGCATTAGAAAATGATTTCTTTATCCAACACAAGACATTTTACTTAACAAGACATTGAGCAGTACAGAACAGGCTCTGATTTACAAACCTTGGTACATTGTCACTTTTCAGGAGTTGTGTAGCATTTGCAGTATGACTAAGTTTGCATAGTCAAAATAAACTGAATTTGACAGGAAATGACATTCCATTTTATGTAATTTATGAGGCTTTTCTAACTATGTCTCTTCCCTGTTTGGTGTGAATTATGACCGGGGTTTGCAAAACCATTACAAAGTATTCACTAAACAATTCAACAACACTCGAGATCTATCCCCAAAACATTTATCTTTATTGAGCATAAGATTAGTCCACAGAATTATGTGATGTTCTTTGCCTTTCAGGCTAATAGAGAGGAGGGCTACAGCACTGTACCTATATTCATACACAGTTTGAAAGCAAACCATCTTTTGGGCTTTTGTATGCATTCAACAAATGATATATAGTGTGGTAATTAGTGAGCTTTTCCTGGCTACTAATAGACAAACCCAGTTAAATGACGAAGCATTTGTTAAAAGTTTATGTTGAAGATCCCACATTACTGAGACAGAAGACCCTAGGAAATCTATAACTGTTCAATGACATTGATTTTTATTTGCCTTCTAATTGCATACAAGCAAACCTGTCTGCCAGTTATTTTCCTTCAGTATCTTTATTTTTATCTGAACAGACCTGTATACATCTCACCTTCGTCATAATCCACTACTTCTCCCTGTGTAGTAGTTGACTCTTGTGCAGCTACAGTCAGGTCCATAAATATTTGAACATTGACACAATTTTCAACATTTCATCTCTGTACACCACCACAGTGGATTTGAAATGAAACAGTCAAGATGTGCTTGAAATGCATACTTTGAGCTTTAGTTTGAGGGTATTTACATCCAAATCAGGAGAACGGTGGAGGAATTCCAACATATTTTATGTTGTGCAAGACCTATGTCCATGCCCTCCACCTTTTTAAAGTACCAAAAGTAATTGGACAATTAGCTGCTCAGCTGTTCCATGGATGGCCAGGTGTGTGTTATTCCCTCATTATTTCATCTACAAGGACCAGATGAAAGACCTAGAGTTCATTTCAAGTTCGGTATTTATGTTTATGGAATCTGGTGAGGTCAGCTCTCAATATGAAGTCCAAAGAGCTGTCACTATCATGAAGCAAGCCATCATTAGGCTGAAAAATCGAAATAAACCCATCAGAGAGATAGCAGAAACATTAGAAATCAACAGTTTGCTATTTTCTTAAAAAAGAAAGAAAGAACGCACTGGTGAGCTCAGTAACACCAAAAGACGCGGAAGACCAGAGAAAACAAATGTGGTAGATGACAGAAGAATCCTTTCCCTGGTCCAGAAAATCCCTTCACAAAAGTTGGTCAGACCAAGAACATTCTCCAGGAGGTAAAAGTCAATAATTAAGAGAAGACTTCACCAGAGTGAATACAGAGGGTTCACCATGAGGTGGAAACCACTGGTGAGCCTCAAAAACAGGAAGGCCAGATTAGAGTTTGACAAAAAAAAAAAAAAAAAAAAAAAATCATCTAAAAGAGCCTGAGCGGTTCTGGAACAACATCCTATGGACAGATGAGTCAAAAATCAACTTGTACCAGAATGATGGGAAGAGAAGAGTCTGGAGAAGGAACTGTTCAAGATCCACAGCGTACCAGCTTATCAGTGAAGCATGGTGGTGGTAGTATCATGATGTGGGCATGTATGGCTGCCAATGGAACTGGTTCTCTTATATTTATTGATGCTGTGACTGCTGACAAAAGCAGCAGGATGAACTCTGAAGTGTTTCATAATATATTGTCTGCTCATATTCAGCTGCAAGCGTAGACCTCCATCACTCCTGTTAGTAGAGACGATGGCATTTTAGATTCTTTGCAAACACATTTTTAAAATAGTAAATGTTTACTCTTTGAGCGAAATGGGAATCAAGAGAGACAGTTTTCTTCTATGAGGTTAATACAAATAGCTTTTCCATTTATGTTAGTAAGCACTTAGTGAAATTTGTCCTGCCACTGAGCCTGAAAAACCTTAATGTGATGTTGTGTCATTTGCATTTTCTGTACATTTAGGATAAAGTAATGAAGCCAAAAGTGTTATTAGCTTCCAAATTCCCTGAGTAAAGCTTGTGCTTGTGCTGGTCACAAGTGAATTGTAATTGTTAAATGATAGTTCTGCCACATTTGCATTTTGCACCTGTACCAAACCTGCAGATCTTTGCCAGCGATAGATCAATGTAATGTGTAATGTAATGTAACGATGTCATTTTAAGTCAATTTCTTAGAGCCCAGCTCTCAATCAATGAGTCCATCCCTACCAAGACCTTGACTTATTCTTATCCATGCTGCTAAATTATTTATCAGTGCCCTCTTATCCTGACACTGACTGTGTGAGTGTGGGCATTTTATTATGCATGAGAAACCAGAATCAAGTGCTCCAAAAGCAGAAAAAAACAAGAAAAATAGGTGTAAAAATCTATTACAATTATATTCTGATTTCTGTTCCACACTTTCTATCAGCCATCCTTTTCAGTTTCTCTCTTTTTATTGTTTAACTAACTCTAATTTCCTTATCTGACCTTTCCAGAAAGCACACAGTGAGGAGGAAGGATTTGTGGATAGAACAGCCAAAACTGTGGCAGGTGGACAAATAATAGCTGTTCTCCAGAGGCTAAGAGCAAAGAAAATCCCTGACAGTAGGTTTCTCTGCACTAAACAGGAGCACAGCTGTCAAAGAGATGCTTCACTTTCCTCAGAACTGTGAGAAATGTCTGCTTTAAGGATTGTGCATAAGCAGAAAACTGCTGTTGGTCACCAAACAGAGGGAATGAACTCCTCAGAGTCATGATGTTAAAGTTTGCTAGTGATTGGCTGATTTCTAGTTACCCTAAATAATCATCCAGAGGAGTTAAAGCTAAGAACTTCCGACTGTTAGTCTCATCGTGATAAAGTGTAGGTAATCTGATTTAGTGCCGTCGTCAGGCTAATCAGCCTGCAGCTTTGGAAAATGACATATTATTTAGTCTGAAGTCACTGGATGCCATCAGTGATAACAGAACACCAGGCTGCCATTAACAGCTCCACTGATCAGTCTAATGAAAACAATTCATTCCAGCTGATAGGGATAAGTGATAAGTCAGCGGATCAGGCAGTAAACATCCTCCGTCCCTGAATCAGATTCCGCCAACAGATATGAAGAGTGAACGAAATATATTGGAAAAGCTGTTTGTATAGTTTAAAAGAAGTAACTGTGTTATCAAGGTCACAGCTGCTAAGCAACAGGATGCCTCTGATTGTTGAACACTGCGACGGGGGAATTCTATCATGTCTCAGCTCTTAACATGTAACACAATAGCTGGTGTTTTCTTTTGTTGTAATGACTCTTGACATTTTTACGTGACTCGGAATGCTGGAATGGTTTACTGGAGTACTAACTGGAGATGCTGGCAGAAACGTTAAAGGAGGAAATGCAGTTTCACTTGCTGCAAACTCTTGACACTTCAGGTGATATGAGGGTTGATCATTTGTTGTTCATGCTACATTCAATACCTAAGCCTGTCATTTATCAGACCTCTCAGGATGTCTATGCATCCTATATACATTACACATATACTCACTCCAAAGAGAATGTGTGATGTGACTGTGTTACACTCTGCTTGCAAATGTGTCACAGTCCAGAGTGAGTTTAGAACAAAAACTTTGCATTTCTTAAAGTAACTCTCCCTTTTATTGCCTGTTTTTATGTATAACCTTTACTGTGTGTTGTAAACAAACCTTAAAAAAGTCACCAAATTATGTAGGTTGTACACAACCAGTCGAAGGTTTGGACACACCTTCTCATTTAATGTTTTTTCTTTATTTTCATGACCATTTACATGTGTCAGTTAACTAGCATAGCCTCCATGTTTACCCCAATGAATTTTATAAAGCAAATCTAAAATAAAGATTTTGTTTTTCTTTAGTTAGACCTCTAAGCTGTCTTGTGGAACTTAATCTTCATTATCGTATAGAGACAAGCTATATTTTCCTGCTGCAAGCCTAATAGATTTAGTAATTATGTTTTATTGTGTTTCCTTCTAAACATTGAAGCTCTTTAATTACTGTTTTGCTGGCTTTTGGGTGTCACACACACACTCGCTCTCACGCACACACACATGCATAACAACATCAATGATTTAATGATGACAAAGACTGCAAAAATATGTAATCTACTGTCAGCTTCACTGTAAAAATATAATCCACATGTGCAGTCAGAGTTAGAAACACACACAGTGACTGTCTAGGGATCGGTCTAGGCTGGCAGGTGAACTGCTGCATATGTATCTAATGATGTGATACAGGGCTTGTGGGCATTGTATGAAACAGAGCATGTTTATAAATGAGATACTGAGTCCCGCAGTGGACTTTGAATTTGCATCGATGTTGGGCTAAAGGTCCTCCTAACAACTGCCTTACAGTCGAACAGTACAGACCGTCACAATCAGAATTATCTACTCAAAGAAATCTTGTCATTTCCACAGTCTTCACTTGTTCTTCTTTGTAAATGTGCTATATTTGGAACAAGAAACAAAAACAGTCACATTATGAGATAATCTTATTTTATGTGCCCTCAAGTAATTCTGGGGTTTGAGCAACAGGCTATAATTAGGAAATACACATTGTTGGACATTGTCATAATGGACAAAACTAACTATAAAAGAATGTATTTGAACAGCTGTAACTAGTTTTGCAATAGACTTGGGACGTGGAAGAGTCGACTTCAACTGCACTGCTTGCCTTTGTGCCATCCCTGAGGCTGAATGAGCTCACAGTGCAAACAAAACAATAAAACCAACTTAAAGTGTGTTGAAAGGTCAGCCTGTTCTATACCTCCATGAAACCTGTTTTCAGCACAAGATAATAAAAAAACAGTGCAGCTAATGTAGCAGACCTTTTTATTATTTATATGATGACTTTACAGGGTGATTTAGGGCCAGTCAAGGTCTACAGTAGCGCTATATGACACACATCTTGCATTCTATCATTAATTCATTAAAGAAAGTCTGGCAAAATTTTGACATTTTTCCTACTTTCCCATGAAAACTCAAAATACAAAATGAATTCAGTCTGCGATTAAAAAAACTGTGTAACCAAATCATGGTATACGGTATATTTCATTAATTTATTTAATCCACCATTTATTGTAGTGTAATGTTTTCTGGGTGTGATATACTAAAAGATGATATAATTATGGCAAATGCTATTAAAACTGAAGAATAGAGTTCAGACGTGTATGAACAGATCACATGCTTTTTAGAAAATTATTTAAGGAGTACTCAAAACATTATGGTGTATACTTAAGGTATTATAACTAATATATTAGAAACATAATGCATAAAGGTATAATATGCTTGAAACATAGCACTAAATAGTAAGGGTAAGATGTGAAGCAAAAGTCTGAACATGTCTGGACATGTTTTCTGGAAAACAGGACCTAATGATGTCCTCTGTAAGGTGTGACATAATGGTGAAATATGATAACCTGATGTCATGATCTGACCAACAGATTTAGAAAAGCATAAAAGATGGTGCACAGCTCAGTATCTCTGGTTTTTCTTGGGGGTATAAATCACCTTTAGGCAGTGCTCTTGGGTTTTTTTGGTCGACAAAATAAATCCTGGTACCCTCGACTGCTGACTTCTCTTGGTGATGTTTTTTGAAGATCTTTAACATTTGAACACGGTCAAGTCTTAGACTCCGGTCCATGATTTGGGACTTAGTTTCCTTATCAGTATTCTTTACTCTAGCATTGAGAGATGGACTAACTGTTTTTTTTCTGGGTTTTTGTTGTTGTTGTTTTTCATGGGATTTTTTTAAAGACACCACAAGGAAGGAATACAATTTCATGATCGTTAACTTTTATATTATAACTGATCGTTTGCTTGCACATCATCTGGCTTTCTTGCATCTGCTTAGAAGGTTAACACGTCACTTCATTCAGTTCAGGGTAAATCAATGTTTCAAGATGCGTTGAATTTTTATTTAACTGCATTACTTCTCTTTTTTGTTTGTTTTGTTTTTTGCAAACTGGGTACAGAAAACCAGGGTTTTAGTTCAGTTCTTCCACAACACTAAACACATTGGGTATATGCTTGTCCTTCAAGTATTTAAAGAGCAAAACATGGTCAAGATGTTTCATTGCAGAAGCTCGTGTTTAATCAGCTGAAGGACCGCTTGTGGAGAAAATTAGAGACAGGCATTCAGTGTCTTTGCAGTTGAGTCATTTACACCTTTTCATATTAGCAGCCGGCCTTCTGCACAGGCAGTTTATTGTGAGCTCGGCTCTGAGGGAGTTAGTGAACAGCGTCGGAGGTGATTTCCATCATTAGGAGTTAGTGCATCATAAATACAAAACATGTAACGACTCATTTTAATTGGAAATAAAGCATTCTTTGTTTGTCCTTCGTTTCCACAACAGCACAGACAGTCTTAAGTTATTCTAACAATTCAAAAAAACAACTTGTCTCCATGGATAAATGTAGAAATTTGGATGAAACTTTTTTCTTTAAAGGGCTCAGCCACCAAATAGCTTTTTTGGGACGGCTGCCCATATTTCCTCACTGCTGGGGTCTGATGTCTGGCAGAAAATTGAAGCCAGCCGGGTGTAACAGTGTCACATCAACAGGACTCTGAGGCTTTCAATCTTTCACTGAATTTGCCGGCTTTAATAATAATATGAGAAACCTCATGCTGCTTTTGATGAGGACATGAACAAAGGCAAAAACAATTGCATTTATGCAAATTTATAGATTTTTGGATTCCCTTTGTACTAAAAAGTTTGAATATACGTAGGTTAATGTGTGTTTGTTTTTCTCGACTTTCCAGCTCAGCTGTCAGAGAAAATGTGCTCAGCTCTCAGGCTTATGAAAGACGAATTATGAAACAAATGGCCTTTCCTTTTTATAATACAGTAGTTATAAGAAAAGCAATTTCCATGTCTAAAGTTAGTGGCCGTTTGCCCAGTTTTATCATCAAACAAAATGAGTGTTTCTACAGTGGATGTGAATAGACAATAAATAAATAGATTTAACACCATGTATATTTATCTTCAAGAAAAAGATTAGAAATGTGACATCTGTCTGCGTTAGTCTTTTCAAAGACTTTTCTGAAGTAGGTTTTTCCATTGGCCATCTTCTTTTCCATTTGAAGGGGAAAAAATGTAAATTCCGTGGCATGCAGGAGTCTAAGATTCTTCAAATTAGTTGATAAATATAACATTTTAGGATCTAAAACTAAGGCGAAGATGCTTTAAAACCCATTTGAGCAGTTTTCATTTATCATTTGGATTCACATAAAAGGAATACAAACCTGAATAAAATCAGTATTTGGTAGCATCACACCGTTTACATTAAACTATTTTAGGTTGCACACAGTTTCTTATGACACTTGGCAGGTACAGTATGTTGTCCAAAGTGTGTTGGAGAAATTGCCGTGAGGTTGAGCTGTCTCAGTTGTTTCTGTCCCATCATGTGACACCAGATGTTAAGAGTAGAAATCTTTAACAAATCCATGGATCCAGACTATAAGCCGCATCACTGTCATTTCTGACCTAACTATGCAAAATGTGAAATGTTAATGATCGTAGTGGCAACCCCAACAAAACGATCCCCTGACTCTGCAGTTCCATTCCATTTTGGGCCTTTTTAGTGTCTTGAAGCTAGTTGTTTTGGTTTTTGTCTGGTTGATTTCCATGCACACTGCAAACTCTGATAAACCCATTTAACACGACCTATCAAAGAGCAGGCAGACATATTGAATATAGCTAACAATCCTCAGCTAAAGGCCCAAATATTTCCCAAATAGGAGGGGAAATTTCAGACTGTTATTATATGGCCAGAAATAAAATTCCAAATAATTGTTAATGTTGTTCTGTATCTGCAGATAAAAAGGAAAAGAAACACATCACCTTCACTTTTAAGGAACTGCTCCTTTAGTGCTGTCATTTCAAGCCACTGAATCTCAACGCTTGGACTGGAATCACTGAATAGCCAGAATCGATTACAAACCCTTTTAAACCACACCTTGTTGTTGAATCCTTGAGAACCTATATGGTTAATACACTTTATTTATTGCAGTAAAGAAGGCACTGTACTTACTAAACCCATAAATCTGTTAAAGATACTGAGAGAACAGCTCCATTAATCGGATTAATCTTTCTCTGACCTTATGACTAACCAACGTGAACATAGCTTGTTGTTTTTCATTGTAAGAGTTGTTAAAGAATATTTTGTGCGATGGAGCAGTTTGATTAAATAGTCCCTGCCTGCTACTATGGTGACATTTATGTAAGAAGAGAAAACTTAAATCTTTGAATAACTTTTCAATATACAATAGTACATAGGCTTGTGACAGAAATATACACAACCGTACAAAAGTTTGGGGTCACCCAGACCCATGTTTTCCATTCATTTATGTTAGCACTTTTGACTCTTGACTGTGTAGTTTTTCCACCCAATTAGGACACTGTTTACACCAATGCTGTACAACACCTTTTCTTATAGCTATATATCTCAGTAAGTTTAGTCAATAAACTGAAAATTCAAAAGGTTAGAATTCTAGTATGTGGATTTAGTAAAAAAAAAAACAAAAAAAAACAGCAGCAGCAACATTTTAAAACTCAATGATAGCTACGAAATCAGTTGATGCCCAAGTATAGGACCATCCACATGCTGGAACATCACAACAGCAGCTGATGTAGGAATTTGTCTTCTTCACCTTTATTTTTGCACAACAGCTTAAGTGGAGCAAAGTTGTCTACTGCACACTGCAGAAAATAACGACCTAAAATCAGCAACAAGAACAAAAGAAAATAGAGGTAGTTTCAGAAAAAAGTGCAAAATGAATGCATTTGACTGGAAATACTCAGTAGTTTAGGGTTACTGTGAAAATAATGACCTCCTTTGCACATCGTAAAAATGATTAGCTTATAATCTGCAGCATCAGCCCTTATTAGTACTGTTTGAAAATCAAAAATGTGCAGCCAGAGGTCAATAACCAAGACCCGCAGTGAGTTACTCTGCTGTTCTGCCATTCCTTTTATCAGCTGTGTTACGAATAGCCATGATGACACTCACAGCAACCAGATACTTAAGAGCATAGTTAAACATCATTCCTGAATTGGAGGACGTTTTACGGCACACCCATCAAATTTCAAATAATTCATGTACAACATAACATAAGTTTGTCCTCTTGGTCAGCAATAACAACTAGCTAAATATCTAGCTTCTACTGCTGAGAAAAAGCTAACATTAGCATGTATTAGCAACCCTGTTACTGTGATTAGAGTAGGGTTAGCAAACAACACATAAAACATGGAATATAAATGGTACCATTGATGTGTAAGCTGACCCTATCAAATCTTTGATAGTTTATTACCTATTATTGATGAATATGGAGCAGAAAACTGTAAAAGAGAACATTTATTTTTCAACAATTTTGAAGCCCAAATGTCCTCCAATTCTGGATTAACCCTTAAACTGCTACTCCTTCACCTTTACTTTTTTAGATTCTGTTTAACATCGAGATGTACATACATGTATAAGCTGACAAGACAAACAGCAACTGGGCAAGAAAACAAACAAAACATGGTTGAAATTTTCATTTTAAACATGTAGACAATTTAAACATGGCAAAGGAGACCTCGGCTGTAATGAGAGTATACAGGTCAAGCTTGTCCAGTGTAAACTCTTTTGTGCTGACTGAATTTAAACAGGTGAATAAAACACAACACAGACTTCACACAAGCTTCAAGTTTAGTCCTGCTTTTCCACATAAATTTTAAAGGAATTTTAAGAAGCATTTATTTGCGTTTCAGTCGAGTTAGATGAGAAGATCAGTGCACTGGACTTGAATGTTAGCTCATTAAAGGACTGTTACCAGTTGCCATCAAACCCATAAATATGGCTCAGATTGGACAAACTGGACCCATTAGGAGGCCAGAGGGTGCTTAAATTTACTCTGCTAATAGAAAACAGAAGAAACAGCTTCGATTAGTCATATCTATGGGAGTGATTTCAACTTTTAATGACCATTCATTGGGCTGATAACAATTAAATCACTTTCATGTCTGTACAGTAACTAAGCAGCTGGAGCCAGGAATTGGTTAACGTAGCTTAGCATTAAGATTGGAAATCAGCAAATGTTTGCACCTCTAAAACAGAAATGTACTTAGTGTCTCCCAGTAAGGACAAACAAAACCCCATGTTAAGCAGCAGGTTGTTGTTTTATGCTTCACTTTATTTTTTATTTTGTACAGATTAGCCAAACAAGATATAATGGGATCATTTCTAAACTTCAGTAAGTAGTGCTGACTTTGGAGAGAATCAGGCCATCTGTTTCTCTTAGTTTCTAGTGTTTATGCTGAGGTAAACTCACTGGCTGGTTGCTCCAGCTGCATATGTACCAAACAGACATTAGACTAATTCTCATCTGTCTGATAGAAAGCCAAAGAACATATTTCCCTAAATATCAAGCTGTTCATTTACACTAAGACTGTTTTGACAAGAGTCCCTTTGTGATAAGCAAGATTTAAAACCTTCTGTGCTTATATGTTGCATATTTCTAAATTAACATGGCAAATTATCTTTTGTGTATATATAAAGAGCTTTATCAATGATGAAATGCTATTAAAGTGTTTCAGCACATTTTAGTAGGAATTCAGGATGATGGTTTCCACCTGTCATGAAAACAGTATGTCAAAGTTTCCAGCAGATGATCCAATGTGTGATGGTCCAGTGTGTGATGATCCAGTGTGTGACGGTCCAGTGTGTGACGGTCCAGTGTGTGACGGTCCAGTGTGTGACGGTCCAGTGTGTGATGATCCAGTGTGTGATGATCCAGTGTGTGATGATCCAGTGTGTGATGATCCAGTGTGTGATGATCTAGTGTGTGTGCTGCCATGACTGAAATACAACAGGACAATGACACATAACAAGTGGCAGTAACAAACACAATAGATTTCTGGGTTTGTTTTTTTCCAAATTCACTTTGATACTTCTGTAAGATTGTCAATGTGATGCAGCAGCTCTACTTCACATCTAAAAGGACTTTTTCCACGACTTGCAAAGGATCTTCTGGAAGGCATGTCGGAAGTCTCGGTTGAAGATGGTGTAAATAGCAGGGTTGAGGGAGCTGTTACAGTAGCCAATCCAGAAAAAGAATTTAAACAGAGGGTCAGGAATCTTACAGGAATCCCTACACACACCGTATAAGCTGTAGCTAAAGAAAAAGGGGAACCAGCACACAACAAACACCCCCATGACCACAGCTAGGACAAATGTAAACCTCTTCTCCCTGGCTTGAGAGGCCTTTTTTATGGCTAAGGAGCTCCGCCGACGTTTCCTCCGAGAGGCAAAGAGGTCTTTGGACTTGTTACTGACTCTGGAGATGCCAGCGGAGTGTTTGGAGAGGGAGCCTTTGTTTGTACCGGCCCTCTTGGTTCTCTGGGAGTCCTGGGGCTGGGATCCGTGACCTTTGTCTTCTGAGGAGGAGCTCTCCTCCATGTCAGGGCTCTCAGTCTGCTGGCCCACGGTGGCGGTGCGTTGGCTGGGCGTAGGCGGGCAGTGACAATGACCGTTCTCCCTCTCGCCATGGAACGGGGAGGTGGCTTTGCTCAGTCCATTCTCAGTTTGTGTCACACCATCTGGCCTGGATTTTTTTCCAGACATGCTTCTGGTTCTGGTTTTGGCCACCTGGTATATTCTGATATACACCAGAATCATAATTAAGCAGGGAGCGAAGAAGGACGCGATGCTGGAGGAGAGAATGTACCAAGTGTCATCATTCAGTTGGCACTGAGGCTGAGAGCTCACGTCGTTGTTGCTGTCGATAGATATGAGCGGAGGAGAGGAGATGAAGGCAGATATCAGCCACACGATCAGGATGATGCTCTTGACGCGTTTAGGAGTCCGCTTCAGATTGTACTCGACAGCCTGCGTCACGGACCAATACCGGTCCAGGCTTATAGCACACAGATGTACAATAGAAGAAGTGCAGAACAGAACATCCAGAGCCAGATAAATACCACACCAAACTTTTCCAAAATACCAGTAGCCCATAAGTTCATTCGCCAGAGAAAACGGCATCACCAAAGTGGCGACTAGGATGTCCGCGGTGGCCAGCGACACCAGAAAAAGGTTCTGTGGGGCTTTCAGTGCCCTGCTCGTTAACACAGCGATAACCACCAGAATATTCCCAACAACGGTAAAAAGAATGAGAAAACTTACAAGGGCGGCAATTCCAGCTATAGCTGCCAAAGAGTATCCGCTGTCCAGGCTCCAGGAGGAATTCAAATGGATCACCGTGAACGCGTCCATTCCGCTGGCGTTAAACGAATCCATTCCAACTGTGTGCGCTTTACATGCGTATCCTGAACTGGCTGAATGCTGGCATGAATGTACACTCAACCCTCTAACAACAGGAGAGTCCGTCCAAGACGCGCTGCTCCGCGCTATTGTGCAAATCCGATACGCACGCATGTAAAGATCCCCGCTGAACGGAGCCTGTGGAGGCTGACGGCAGCCTGCTGGTCAGGTGTATCTCCGGATAACGCACTCCGTTACGCGCTGCTCCAGTCTTGCCCTGCAGGAGTTGAGGGGCGTCCAGCCGCAGCTCTCCCTCCTCCAGCATGGTGCGCTTTGGCTTCCAATGAAGCTCCATCCGTATGTTGTACTGTAAAAGCCACTGCTGCTCCACCCCCGGCCAGAGCACTGTTCATGTTGTGGGACTGCAAAGTTGTATTTCAGCCCAAATTATTTCCATTTCAATTAACAATTGTCTTTGCATCGCAACTTCAAGGATCATTAGAGAATTGGAGGACATTTCACGTATCACTCATCAAATTTCAAATAATCCATGTACAAAATACTACAACATTCAGTTGTGTAAATTTACTTGTCCTGAGACCAAATCTAAACAAACAAACAAACAAACAAACAAAAAAACTAAGAGAAAAGAATGTCTGAAAATATTTTTTTAAAATACCAAATAAGTCTGGAGTTCCCCCTATGTAATTTTTCTCTTGTCCCACCCTCCTGATGACCAAACTGAATCTCAAATAAAACAATTAAAATTAAATTTAAATCCCACAACAACCCTTTTTAGCTGGTAGAAGAAGAAAACAGTGAATCACAAGATAAGATGAGATAAGATGAGATAAGATGAGATAAGATGAGATAAGATAAGACAAACTTTACTGATCCCACAGTGGGAAAAATTCACCGTCACAGTGGCTCTAAAGGAGAAAAAAGTATAAAGGCAGCACTAGAATAAATTAGAAACACAGTGCAAAAACTCGGAGAGCATTATATACACAGAAGAGGATTTTCGAAATTTTTTACTTTTTTAAAAAAGACTATTTACATGAGGATGAGGTTGAAACAATTATTGCACATGATACGCTGGAATTAACATCATCAAACAATTTTCCTAAAGAATGGGTAGAACAAAGGTACATTACCATTCAAAAGTTTCAAAATGTCCTTATTTTTGAAAGAAAAGCAATTTTTTCAATGAAGATGACATTAAATGAATCAGAAATCCAGTCTAGACATTGTTAATGTGGTAAATGACTATTCTAGCTGGAAACAGCTGATTTTTAATGGAATATCTCCATAGGGGTACAGAGGAACATTTCCAGCAACCATCACTCCTGTGTTCTAATGCTACGTTACTTAATCATGCTGAATGGCTGATTGATGATTAGAAAACCTTTGTGCAATTATGTTAGCACATGGATAGAAGTGTGAGTTTTCACGGAAACATGAAATTGTCTGGGTGACCCCAAATTTTTGAACGGTAGTGTATGTCCTCTCTTCTGTTTTTCATATTTTCATAACATTGTCAGCCTTCAATTGAAAATCTCACTCTACCTCACATTATCAGGATAAGACTAATTATTTATATTTTTTTCTTGACATTTTTCCTTCACTCAGTTTGTCCTCTTGGTCAGCAGTAACAGCAGCTAAATATCAAGCTTCTACTGCTGAGAAAAAGCTAACATTAGCATGGATTAGCATCCCTGTTACTGTGATTAGAGTAGGGTTAACAAACAACACATAAAACATGGAATGAAAATGGTACCACTGATGTGTAAGCTGAGCCAATCAAGCCTTTGATAGTTTATTATCTATTATTGATGAATATGGAGCAGAAAACTGTAAAAAGAAAAGGTTTATTTTTTAAAAATTTTGAAGCCTAAATGTCCTCCAATTCTGGATTGACCCTTATATGAAGCCTCCAATTTCTGACTCAGTATGAGCCTGATTATTACTGTGCAACTTGTGTTATAAGCGTCTATAAAACCTTGGCAGATTTTTCTCTTTTATTCCTTAGTGCACTTCAACTCAGTGGAATCAGTATTGCTGCACTCACAGTATTTCACTACTGCAAGCTGTTCAAGATGCTCCATAATGTCGTCAGGCTATTTAAGATAAAATACAAAACGGTGTGATCAGAAATCTTAGAGGCTTGTGTAGGATTTATTTTTGCAGCTCTGTGTGTGTGGTAGTAGTTGTAAGAAGATCAGGAGAAGTGTGAGAGTGGTGTCTTGGAGGAAGATAAAGATGGGATTTGGGAGTTTAGCTCATCAGCTGCTCACCCAGACACACATCAGGAACAGCAGACGGATTGGATTTCAACAGTCTGCTGCGTTTCATCTGTCCCCATTACACCTTCACACATCCACATTTCCAGGCTTAGTCTTTTAACACCACACACACACACACCTATGTGCACTAGTGGGTTGGGCTCAGACATTTGTTGGTGCAGTTGGAGGGCGTAGAGCATCTGTTTGACTATGTTAACAGGTTCAATAAGATGCATGCTGATGTCAGTGTTACAACCCGATCAGGGAAGCTGATATTTTTCGTCTTGAAGACGCTTCACCTCTCATCCAAGAGGATTCTTCAGTTCTAACTAACTAATGGAGGGGGGGTGACAGAATATATTGTCACTCCAGGTCACATGGCTAATGGCCCATTGACGATCCAGAACTCACATGCCTCAAGGTGTGATTGTTGTGAAATCCGGTGGTCCACCCACAATGACAGCAATCATGGTGGTGGAGCAGTCAGTTTACACAACAAAGGAGGAGAATCTGCCAAGTCAAGAGTGACTCAAGATGTTAACAATGGTGAAACTTTCTGGGTAGAGACCTTATCACTGCACTATAGGTGTCTGATCAGTGGTGTCACAAACCTCCTCCTCTATTCAAAGATGGCTGTTCCAGTTTGACATGGCTTCCTTCACTCCTCTCTCAAACCATCTGTCTTCTCTGTCCAAAATGTGTCCACTGCTGTCCTCAAAGGAATGTCCTTTATCCTTCAGATGCAGGTGGACTGCTGGGTCTTGTCCTGAGGAGCTGCTCTCCATGCTTTTTGCAATTTCAAGGTCAAGATCACGGTCAAGGTTTCTCTATTTATACCCGTGGGTAGATTTGTTTTGCAGAAAGAATGATTGCATTTGGCATTCTGTTACAAAACAGATATCGAACCTGGCAGGCAGGTACTTGCTTGAGTGACAAGACAAATGACAGATGTGCTCAGTGTTCCACCATTCACCAACATAGCAGCAAGGATAGGTAAAAATAAGATAAATAAAAACAAAACACAATAAAACACAAGAGATCTGTCTTCATGTTTGGTTGTGGGGAATTGATGGCTCTCCTGTGTTGAGTCACGGACTTGTGAAGCTGTTATTTAGTCTCCCCTATGTACAAATCTGGGCACTCTTCACTGCATTGGACTGCATGTTTCGAAGAAGTGTGAATGCCCTAAGCCATGACTAACCCACTGTGCATGTATGCAACCACGTCTTCCACGGGCTCCTGCAAACCAGAAAAGTAGTATGAGGCCACTGTTATGCTTTTTAGATAATTTCCTTGTCTCTCCAAGTACACAAGACTCCACAATGACCTCTCTGTGAGCGTTTGCAGCCCAAAAACTGTGTCCATGCAGACAGTCCTCATGGTGACAATGTTTCAAGGACAATAGTACACATGCTTGACAGCAGTGTGCATTTGCAGAATTGGCCACATTAATCTTATTAACATGGTTACTATTAATCACAAATAGAGCATGTTTAAGACATAGCCTTCAATTAGCTGGCATTAATACAATTATGCACATTTAGTAAGAGTGTCCTTTGCAGAGAGAGGTAAGAGCATGACTCACTGTCCTACCTCATCCTGATAGCTTGTCTACAGAGCTGAACCAGTGCCCCTCTAGTCACAAGCCTGCTTCTATCAGCTTCCTCACAACTTAAGCAGCAAATGGTCAGGTCCAAATTCACTTTCAGAAATCCAGAACTGCCAATTGAATACTGATAAATTATGATTCATTCAGTTTACTTCTACATTCACAAGATGGTAAGGAGAGTAATAGCAAGTCCCAGCTTGGCACTTTGTTTCTTGTGAGCTCCAGTTATGTTGTATCTTCACGGTGTCTGTATGTGAATGAATGTATTGCAACACTGAAGCTACAGTGTGGTGTGAACTCCTCAGGTATAAATTGAAAGCTTTAATCCCTATTCCACTTTCTTGTGAAATACCAGCCAACACACACACACTACTTGTAAGCAATACTTGAAATACTTTTTTTAAAAAAGGAAATACTTGCTTTACTTTCTGGATTGTCTCACAAAATGGTGTCAGTGTTTATCTGGAAGCATCATGCTGACGAGGAGAGGACGGTGATCAGGTAGCGGTGGCCTGCAGGGTTTAAGATATGTGAATATGCAGGAGGAGAGATGAGCTGACAGCCATCACAGACAATTCACGTTTGTTTAAGGAACTGAGAGATGATTGGAATGATCCCATGGCTTTGAGCCACAGTTCCTGCTCTACACGATTTTGACTGTCAGCGTGTATCATCGCAACAAGAAAGGCCTTCTTTTGTGTTTTTAATGTTCTTCGACAAGATTTGTCTTCAAGTTTTGGACATTAAACTAGCAAACTGAACTTCATCTTTGGTTTGCAGAGAATGCTTAGAGATATCTGGAGTGGATGATCTGGGAATGGAGGATGGAGAGAAGAAAACAACCCGTTTGGGGGACCCATCTGGCACATGAATATCAGCGACCGCCTGCTTGACTTTTTCCTCTATCTCCCAAGTGAGCAACCCCACAAGGAAGTGGGGTGGCAGGATGAGAATAGAGGCCTTGGGAAAAATCATCAGGTTGAAAAATACAAGACAAAGCATCAGGTTTCACATTCTCAGAACCACGGTGATATTAATTTGTGAAATTGAACTGGTTAGAGAATAGATCCTACAAGGCCTGTCTGGCATTTAACCTCTCAGCCCAGTGGAAGGACTCAGATTATTGTGGTCAGTCCATATCAGAAATAGCTGTGAAGCAGAAGGAGAAGACAAACCCCCAAAAAAGAGATTGAGAAGGACATTCTGTCGTGTGGGCTGGACCCACCAGGGCTCTCTTGTTCACTGGCTAGCCAACACTTTGACAGGAGGTGAAGAAGTGACCCAACTGGGTGCAGCAGATGTAATGACACTCTCTGATGCATCGCTGGTGTTCCTCAGGGGGGGAGATGCATCCTTGCAACCTGCATGGGTTCCCTCATGGGTATGGGGGCGGCAATGCTGAGCGATGAGGCGGGTGACGAGGTCGATAGCAAAAGGTTTAATGGGGATAAGTGTCTCTGGAAATTGAGTGATATCAGGGTGAACCAAATTTTCTCTCTCTCTCTCTCTCTCCATCTTTCAACGACTGTCAATCCTAACAGCCAGGGCAATCAGAGCGTCTAAATCAGAAGGCAGGTCAAGAATAGCTAATTGATCCTTCGTGTTTGCTGAGAGTCCATGCAGAAAGGCAGTGAAGAGCTCTGATTGGTTTGACTAATGTCTGGATGTCAATGGTGTAATCCTGGAGTCTGCATTTGCCCTTTGGGGTCCCACCAGAGGTCTGGCTGCCTCCCTGCTAGGAGCGATTTGTTGGCAAATCTGCATTAGCGTCAACATTGGTGAGCAGGGAGTGAGCTGTACACTGGAGGTCTCCACTCCGCTGTAGCCCAAGCCTTAGCACGGCCAGAGAGACGGGATGATTTTGGCTCACTTGTTAGACATGTGAAGGCTAGAGCTAGAAATGGAGATCACGCTGGATAAGAAATGGCCTGCTTGTCCACTTAAAGGGTCACAGCAAATCAATGCTAAACTGTTCTGTATGATTACCTTTAACCTATGACGAAATATTTCTATCCTGATGGGAGTGTTCTCTTCTAGGAGGAAAATCCCCTCAATCCATAAGGCACAAATGATCATTGATTAATTTGAGCATGAAAATAACTAAATGTTTAATCTTTGCAGTCAACAGGTCGCAACCCTAGTAAACTCTCATGGAAGGTCTTTGGCTAATGTGTTCAACAGCACTTTTCACTACAATCATCAAAACAACAGCTCTCTGAAGAGCCTGGACAAGGCAATACTCCTCTAGTTTATAAAAAGCATCAATGATTTAGAGCTGAACTGTGAGTCCGTTAGTATCATGTGCCAGTAATGAGCCCAGTCACAGTGATCAATCAACCACCTACTTTGCAGCCTATATAATTAATAAGCAGTGAGCACTTCATGGTATCATTGCAAGGTATATAGTGTTGTTCTATACTTTGATATGGTCTTTGGTGACACTAGTGCCAGATAGAGGTCACTCATGATCCAGAACACCATTGATGCTAGGCTCCTGTAAGTCTCCTTCTTGTTCTGCTTTCTCAGCAGCAACTCTTTTTGAGGGTTCTACAAATATGAACTCCAGTTCAAGCAAGCTGCCAGCCTCACTAGATCTGGTGATCTGGTAAGAGATGGCTTTCAGTCATTTAATTCATCTCAGACTTTGTTGGGAATTTAAGTACAGCACAACTTTTTGGCTTTAGTTTTGTGATCGCACAACATCAAGAACTGTGTTTAATTAGAGTAATATAATAAACAAGACGGTGTCCATATAGAAGACCCATAGTTATAGCTAATATGTGAACTGGAAAAAAGTGCTTACAGTAATTTACCTACACAGTAAGAAAAAAGAAAAAGTAAAAAGTAAATATTTGACTAAGACAATAAGCCTCAGTTCATATACATGTAAATCTGAATCTGTGATCAAAACATTTAATCAGCACTGGATGTGCATATGGCATTGAATACAACCTGAGCTCTCTGCTTTGTTATTATTGTGAATGTCATCATAGTTGTTCAAGGACTAGCAAGCAAATTCAATGTCAGCAGGTTTCTTTTCTAGGTCCACATTAGCTAATAGCTGTTTCGGCTCTGTGTTTCCACACAATATTTGAAGTAGACTAGTTCAAGCTAGTTTCTGGATAAATATATACACGAGCTTTTCTTTTTTTTCCTTCATCTTCTTTTTTTTAAATTTAAAAGGTTAGTAATTATCTGTATATGTACCTGTGTATTGTGCATGTCTTTCCTAAAGCAGTCAATCAGTCAGTGTGAGTCATGATGTATGAGAAACACTTCAGGGACCCTCAGGCATCAGTGTTCAACAGCACCTTCATATACTGTATTTTGTCCATAAATTGTTCTAAATCACCTGTGCCTTAGTACAGCTGACATTTATTCCTGACTAACCTTCAGAATAAGTGATATTTGCGAATCATTTTCTGCTCTGCTTAAGTGTCCTTGAGTGAGAGTGACTGCAGCGAGTGTAAACAAAGAGAGACTTTCTCCTCCAAGAGATTAATACATTATTGGATCACTATGGCTTCTTTTGGAGGATAAATTAAGCTTTGCATCGCTGCTATTATTTATCAGATTAAATATATGTGCACAGCAGCATGTAAGCAGCTGCTAAAGTGATGACCTTCTGAAACTTTCACGCCGATCATTGTAAGTGAGCCCAGGATACAAAATGGTTGTTGAATATCTGTCATTAAGATTTTATTTATGCTGTTGATTCTTCACAGCATAAAAAAAATCTAATAATTTTTTTCATTATCATGACCTAAAATATATCTACCAAAGAATAAAGAAGATATTTTAGTGGAAAGTTTTTTTGCTCTGGGTAATGGAGTTTGTTGTTACAGCCCAATTTCATCAACACAGGAAAATAAATAATACCACTACACTAATCATCCATCCATAATCTATACACCGCTTGTGAAATGTTTCTTATTACTACATGCTGAGCTCACGATCAACCCTCGGCTCTTAATTACCAAAGAATCCCTTTCAATATAATGCAGGTTTGCCTATTTTGTCATTCAAACATCAGCTTCATCATCCATCATATATGTCTCCCCATCAATTCCCACTGACAGGCGGAAAAGTGATTAATGAGCAATGGAGTTTGAAATCTATAATGTGCTTTGTATGTAAAATAGATATAAAATCCAATGAGAGTGAGCTCTGTGGACAATCTGGTTACGGACTCTTTCACAGGCACCAAAACAGTACACATGACGTCCAACTAGAGCATTATGTACCACTGACCTTAAACCAAGTCCAGACTTTAACATTAGCAGCATTTCAGCATCAGAGTACTTTATCATTTCAATCCACTGGGCATGAAATGGGAACCAAACAAAATCAACAGCCCATAACATCATCCTGAGATTTTCATCTTGTCTAGGATGGAAATGGTGTGCAGTTCAGCGTGTCATCAGATGGTATACCTCAACAGATGGTAGTGGAGATACTGATTAATAAATACATGTTTGCATGTCATAATTTGGTCTGATGATCAAATGAGTGTTTGCTTTTTTCATCTGAGGTTTACACATAACTGAGCTTGCTCTATAGTTCAGCATAGAGTTGACCTTTCAGCCAGTAAAATTGGCATTTGTCAGTTACAAATGAGAAGACTGCTTTTGTCTACCTCTGGCTAACATTAAGAACTCATTGGATCAGAAATGACCGAGACATTTGAAAATGCACATAAAAACATGCTATAGGGAACTGTATGTGTTCTGCATGAGAACACAGGTCTTTTAACATACACTAAGTGGACAAGACAACAAATAGTTATCTAACCAGATAATTTCTGTGGATGGCTTTGCCTTAGTCTCCAGTTTCACTGTGAGGAAACTTGGCATTATTTTCAACCTGGATATGTCCTTTAACTCATACATAAAGCACATCTGTCACCAGCTTCTTTCACCAGCATAATATTATCAAAATCAGGTACATCCTGTCTTCGAGCGTCACTGAAAAACGAGTCCATGCATTTGTAACCTCTAGCTTGGTCTATTGTAAATCCTTATTACCAGAATGTCTCAAAAACTCGCTTAAAAATCAGCCAAACTTCTGACAGGAACCAGTAACAGAGATCATATTTCTTTTGTATTGGCATTATCAAATCAAGGATAAAATTTAAAATCCAAACATAGTGGTGATAGTGTGATGGTCTAAGACTGCTTTGCTGCTTCTGGACCTGAACGGCTTGCTGTGATTGATGAAGCCATGAATTCTGCTCTCTACCAAAAAATCCCGAAGGAGAAGGTTCGGCCATCAGTTTGTTACTTCAAACTGAAGCACACTTGGGTTCTGCAGCAGGACAATGATCCAAAACAGACCAGCAAGTCAATTTCTAAATGACTTAAAAATAAAACAAAATGAAGGTTTTGGAGCGGCCTAGTCAAGTCTGGACTTGAATCCGATTTAAATGCTGTGGCATCACCATAAAAAGGCCGTTCATGTTCGAAAGCCCTCCAGTGTTGCTGAATTGAAAGAATTCTGCAAAGAAGAGTGGACCAAAATATCTCCACAGAGATGAGAAAGACTCATCGCTTTTAGATTTGGTCTCAGGACAAGTACATTTACACAACAACTGCATGTTTTAGTATTTTGAACGTGCATTATTTGAAGTTTGATGGGTGGGATGTAAAATGTCCTCCAGTTCTGGAATGGCCCACAAACAATACACTGATGAATTTCAGAAGAAAATGTATTTTTTGTGGGTCATTTTGAAACGATCAAACCCAGAGATAAGGATGTTCCAGACACTTGCCAAGGCAAATTCTTTGCTAGTTTTGAGCTGTGCAACCATAACTCCACAAGGCTTTTCCTCATGATCGATTAGCGTTTTAACACTCTTACTTTGCTTTTGGTAACACAATGTCTCACTGCAACACATAAGAGACAATTGCTGAAAATGGGCCTCTGTATGCCTGGTGTTATTATAGAGAAGAAACAAGACAATTTCCAGAAAAGATTTAAAGCACTGCATAAGAGAGTGTTGCATTTTGAGGTTATTATGTCCACTGCAGTCAGGGACAGAACGTAACGCAAACAAGGCTGACTGTTTTTTTAGTAGCACTTATCAGTTCATTGAGCTGTAAGCAGCTCAGCCATGCCATACATCAGTAGATCCTCTGAACCATCTGTGTAAATAACGCCTGACATTGTGTGAAAATGAAATAATGAATCATTACCATCCCTCTGATGTCTCACAACTCTATCTGCTCTTGGCTTCTGAGTTTCAAATCACATCTTTTTTAGAAAAAAACTCCTTGATAACAAATTTATTGTGCATGCCTCAGGACTGATAAAAACGGCAGCTGATTATTAGTTAGTTAGGCCTGCTATGAATCACCACACATCGTGCACAGAAAGCATTTTGTCTTCTTAAAATGCATTAAAACCCAAACACACTGAGTATCAAGATGAAATTCACTGTACATTGTTTCTAGCTTTTCTGTTGCATGCAACATTCTGTTTGTCCATGTCAGAAGTGCTGCACGCTCTGCTTCAATTGCTGAACATGTAACTGCATACTAAAGACTTTTCATGTGGGCAGAAATGCCATGAATTCAGAATTTGCACCCTCTGTGAGGCCACACAAGATGCTTTAAGCCTTCGAGCATTTTCTAGGCAGCGTTAAGGGCAGAGTTCCTAATTGAAAGAGACAAAGAGAACAGGGGATAGGTAGGGAGTGCATAAGAGGCTGCTGGACTGTTTTTTCTTCAGCCAATCAAGTGCAGGAGAAATGTCAAGCCATGGAAAGGCCATGCTCAGATATAAAGATCGCTGTTCACTCCCTGAAATGTCAGCTAATATTTGTGTCATTGTGAAAGCAGCACATGAGGAAAATTCCTCCAAAGCTAATGGGTAAGTCCTACTGTACATAATGTAGATCAAGCTGCACTTCTCAGACTCTCATACTCTTCTTTAAAATGCTAACCACGTCAGAAAACACAAACTGACTTAGACCCGCCTTGTGAAGAAAGTAAAGGTTTACTAGAGGGCATCATCACTTTAAAATGGATTGCTGCAAGATCCTGAGCCTGTTCCTCTTGGTCTGCATTTTTTGATAGAAAGATGGTTGTGTCTCGTGGGGGCAGAGTGGTGGTATAGATGGTTAGCACCGTCGTTTCACAACAAGAAGGTTCCTGGTTTGACCCTGCCGGTCAGCCAGGGCCTTTCTGTGTGGAGTTTGCCTGTTCTTCCTGTGTCTGTGTGTGTTGTCTATGGATGTCATGGCTTTCTCCCACAGTCCACACTCAGGCATGGCAGGTTAAATGATGATTCTATATTGGACATAAGTGTGAGTGTGGGCATGTATGGCTGTCTGTTCCTTTGTGTTCCCCTGTGATGGACTGACATGTACACCATCTCTCACCCAAAGTCAGCTGAGACAGGATCCAGCCCCTCATAGCTCGCTACAGGATATATGGCTAATGGATGAATGGTTTTACTTGCAGTTCCAGCACTCTATTAGCAATTAACTTTTTGTGTGGGGAAATCGATTCCGTTGCATTTTGTCATCTTATTTTACATTTGTGGTATGCGAGTCCGTTGAAGTTCTCCCAGGTAGTGTGTGAAATAAGCTCTACTTGCAGATAAGGATAAATAAAATTGAAGTAAATAACAGCCATTGCTTTGTAGATACATTTTTCATGAATTTCAGTGCTTAAAGCGTTTTGATCCTGCTCCAGCCCCTGCTCTTCTTTCCTCTTTTTCCCCATTTTCCTCCTTTCTCCCTCATGTCTCTCTCCCTCCTGCTCTCCCTGTTTCACCTGCCTGCATTCTGCCATCAGCTGATTACTGCAATGAGTGTCACCTGCAGTAATTAGTTCATTCACCAGTTCTCTACCTCACCTCCAGTATTTAAGCTCCATGCTTCCATTCACTCCCTGCTGGATCATAGATTCACATCCCTTCTTGGATTCTGTTTCTCCCCACCAAGACTGCCACCTCTGGACTGGTTCAGCCCCATGGACTCTGCTGCTCTCCCTCCTCCTGGATTTCCCCTTCTTGGACTCCATTTGCTCCGATCTGTTCATGGATTTTCCCCAGCCTGTTTTCCCCCTCGGTTTTCAGTTTCCCCCTCTCGTGAGTATCCCTACCCAGCTTAGTTTTGTTAATTCAGTTCAGTTTTGTAAACTTCCGTTTTTTGTATTCATAGAGTTAGTGGAGTTTTAGTAGTTGGTTTAGTTCTGTTCCCCCAGTTCAGTTCCCCATTAATGTATTGGTTCAGTTGTTGTTTAAATAAATCTTTCCGTTATTCACCTGTCAGCCAGTTCTGTGTGTCTGCGCTTGGGTTCTCCTGCTTCCCCCGTCGTAACATAAAGCTTGAATTACAGTTCTGTGTTGAGTGTACACAAATCATACACTCACTGCCTAAGCAAGTAGCCTACACCATTGTGAGCATTTATATACACTATTGTTTAAAAGTTTGGGGTCACCCACACAATTTCATGTTTTCCATGAAAACTAACATAATTGCACAAGGGTTTTCTAATCATTAATGAGCCTTTCAACGCCATTAGCTAACACAATGTAGCATTAGAACACAGGAGTGATGGTTCCAAGTGTCATTTCTAAGTGAGCCCAAACTTTTGAACGGTAGTGTAAGTTCATGTATGTTTCCCCTTCAGGATCCCTCCAAACCTATGGAGTCACAGGAGTGCCACAATAAAATATAAATAACTAAATAAATGTGGAAATATAAAGAGAAATAAATAAATGGGAAAATTTTGTCTTTGCTTTTCCCTTTTCGCTTTTTTCCTTTTATTTTTCCATTTTATCATTGTCTTTTCCGTTTTGTATTTGATTTTTTATTTTGTCATGCCTCAGTCCACCAAGTAAAAGCAAAGACAAAAGCCTTTACTTTTAATTGGTGGACTGAGCTGTCAATCAAATGGCTCTGGGCGGGGCTTTCTGTCCAGGGTGGGTAGTTGTACCCATAGCTATATATAGAAGACTAGATACGCTAGCGCGCTGTAGCAGCCGGCTAAGCTACGTGCCTATGTGGCGGCCATCTTGGAGGGGGGCAACGTTCCCATTAAAAGTAATCCATGTACATTGAAAATAAATCATAATTTGCTCTTTTCTCAACCGATTTTCATGTGGTTTACTTTATTGTCAATGTCAAAACGTGCTATTAATACAGAACATTTGATTAAAAAAACGGAAAGTCTTTCTACATTCAGTCATTACATATATAAATGTAAAATTTACATTGTAAATAATTATATAGCTATATGAGCAAAAAAGAGAAAGATAAGAAATATACACATATAGAAAATATGTTTTTAGATCAAAAGATTTAATTGTTAAGGTAATCAAACAATAATTTATATTTATCTCTCTCTCTCTACAGCTATAGGCAGTTATATACATGGAGATAGAATAGAACAGAATAGAGTTTATTGCCATTTACAAGAAACAGGTACATTGAACTGAATCATTAAGCATGACAAAAATAATTTAAAATACTTAGACATATACACAATTGACATATAAATGCTAACAGCATGAAAGCAGGGATACAAGCAGATAAGTATTATTTATTTAGATACAAACACAAGTAGGGTGAATAATAAGTGTGCATTGGGTCACAGTAGGTCGTCTATAAAGAAACAGTAAAAGTGTAAATCTGCATGAAAATAATGAAACTCAATAAAACTGAGTTGCTGCATCCTTGTCAATGATGCACATCCTCTTCCATGATGAGCCAGGAAGTTTGAGTCCTAATCTATGCCTGTGTGTTTGCTTCTTTACACCACTGTTAACAGTTTAGGCTGTTAGATTATTCCAGACAAGTACAAGATTCTTCAGAGCCGTTCTGCCACGAGTCTGACAGGAAGAACTCCAACAGCTACTGAATGTTCCTGTGGTCCCCTCAAGGCTACAGGAGGAGTCCTACGAGGACGAGCCGGTCCACCTGATGGTGGCCAGTCGCTGCGGTTCAAAGCCAACACCGACTACGTGGACTTCTACTGGACCACACGGAGGCCTTCAAACCGGACCAACAAGTTCAGCGACTCCCCAACTCGTGGGTCTGAGGACGCTGCCGAGCCTCGGTCCAGCCGGCCTCCTGTCTGTGGGTGTTTGAGTGCTGAGAGGTTTGTGGATCCATGTGAACATGTCTGTGTTGAAACAGCAGCTTTGGACTCAGTAACGCCAGGAAAAACCAAGAGCTCCTTTATTTGTGACTTCCACTAAAGAAACTGATGAAAATAAGTTTGCCAGGGTTCTGACTGATAACAGATTATTAAATAATGAAAATAATAGTTTAAATATTCCTTTAAACAATCCTTTTAGGTCTACATTTCCTTTACACTGACTTCTTGGTATTTTGGGTGGAATATACCATTAAGCCCAATGTTCAAGGGTTCTTCTGGGAATATACCATTAAACCACCCTTTTAGGTAAATGTTCCAGGATGTTGGGTAGAATATACCATCAGATCAACCTTTTAGGTCTACATTGGAAGATTTTAGTGTAGAATATTACTCCAAACCATCCTTTAGGTCTACATTTAAGGTGGAATACTCCTTTACACCAAGATTTTTTGGTCTACATTGAAATATTTTAGGTGGAATTTTCTTCCAAACCTCTTTTAGTCTACATGTATGGATGTTTAGGATGGTATATTCTTCCAAACCAACTTCTCAGGTCTACATTTCAGGTGGAATATTCCTCCGTACTGACTTTTTTGGTCTACATTGAAGGATTTTTTTCTAAACCACCCTTTCGGGTCTATATTTGAGGCTTTAGGTGGAATATTCCTTTTAACCAGCCCCTCAGCTCTCTTTGAGGATTTTGGATGGAATACTTGGTTAAACCAACATTTTAGGTGCATGTCCAAGGATTTTTGGTGGAATGTTCCTTTAAGGTCGATGTGTGAGGACCTTGTAGGTGGAATACTTCCTGAAACCAACCTTTTAGGTCAACATTCAAAGATTGAAGGTGGAATATTCCTTTAAATCAACCTAAATTTCATGTTTTCACCATTATCAAGTGAGAAACCTCAATCCAGAGTCCTCATAATGACGTTTGAGATTTATGCTGCTGTTATTTGTTTAGTCCAGACTAAATGACAGAAATCCACAACTGTAATTTCATTTCAGGACTCGGTTATTAAATGTCAAAACAATCCATGTGACTCTAAAAACTCAACAGCTTTACAAACTCTAAGATTAAACTCTCCACAAGGATCCAAAATAAGTTGGATTTCTACTGAGAGCTTTAATTATTCTTCATCTACTTCCTGAAAAGTTTGGTCAATAAAAAAGACAAAAACTAATATTTTCAGCTGAACTAAAGACAGACTTTGTGATTTTTCTGCTCACATGTGTTGTTGTAAACTTCCTCTTTCAAATAAATAGCCTCCTAACCCCCTGGAAACCAGCGTTTGTCCTGTTTTTGTGTTGCTTCTCAGCGACCCTAGACAGCCGGGTCTTAATGTTTTTTGAGCAACACACCATACTATGATGTTTTTACAATGATGGTTCTACTATGGAACCAGTTTGACATGTTCAGGCGTTCTTTGTGTGAAAACTCAG